>NC_139513.1:223581835-223867842 GCF_947247035.1 Vipera ursinii | reverse complement strand
GGGGGCCTGGGCAGGAGTGGGACAGATCTGAGGGTCTCTGGCGGAAGAAGGGTCTCTGGGCCAGGGCCAAGGCAGCGGGGGCCGTTCCCTCACTGTTTCCAGGATGGCTTCGCGGGCCGCATGAAACCACTTTGCGGGCCGGATCCGGCCCCCGGGCCTTGTGTTTGACACGTCTGATCTAGACCATCCCCCTTCATAATTTGCCAGCTTTAAGCAGGGATTCTTGGAATTTCTTCTCTCTTCCTGCATTTTCAACCTACAACTTCCAGAAATGCATAGGCCTTTTAAATAAATGAGTCTTTCTCAATTTCAACTGATTTCTACAGTTGGTATCACATTCTGTAGTTGCATCTGGAACTGTATGATCCAAGCAAGCCCACAAAGTCCTAGCTATAAAGGAATGGAGGAAATGGCACAGTATGTAACACTATATAGTCCTAGCTGGTTCCTCTTTGAAGCAGGGAAATGTTTTTCTTTGTACAACATGCATGCTCAAGTTCCTCACTAGAGAAGTGGGACACACTTACTTCAAAATCACAACACTCCTAAAAAATCTTCTAAGTAAGATTTTTAGGTTACCACTGAAATTATTTCCCTTCCTCTACTATTCTCATCAAGAAAAAGGAAGTCAAAATGAAGCACTCATTTCATTTGGCTTCCTCTCTTTCCCCCTTCCCCAAATAGTGACATAGCAAGGATTTATTTCTATCCCTGGACACAATCACAAAGGAAGAATCCTGGTCTTATTTACTGTTAATCTTCAAGAATGAATGAATGAAAATGTTATGATGGACTTAGATCAGAGTATACTTAAAATACGATCAGATTAAGGTACAGAAGTATTAAAATAATAAGAAATTACTACTCATAAACTTTGAAAACATTTGTTCTAAACTTTCTTTCCAAACCTAGACACTAGACAGAAATAGAGCCAGAAGGATGGGTTTTAGAATATGAATAAATATTTGGCTTCTCTTCTCCCCAAAATTATAATGACTGCATAAATTAAAGAGCAACAATAGAATTGTTCCGCATCATCTCAGTTGAGACTGTGGACGACAGGCTCCTTCACTTTCAGTACCAGAAAGCAAGAATTAAGACGGAAAGAGATTGCAGTTGTATGATAATGCACATGCACTGCACATTAAAATCCAAAATGAAATTCTTGGCATCTACAGTTGGATCAGGTCATAAAGACCACTGCCTATGTGGTTGGACATGTAATCTGACTCATAATAGTATCCCGCAGTGATTATTCCAGAAAGTCATTAACTGTTTTGGACCCTAATGAAGAATTATAGCAGAATTTGTTTCTTTCCATTTTTCTCCCTATTCTATTGTATCACATGATTGCTAAGTTCATGAGCGAGGATTTTTTTAGAGCATAAATTCTTATAGAAATACCATGCTTAAAAAGAACAAGTTCTTACTGCAAAAAAACTTGTTTTAACATTGAAATATAAGTTAAAAGTTAGGTAAACTGAGCTCAAATTGTGATTTTATTTTTTTAAAAACACAAAATCTAGCATATGTATTGGTAGTTTGTTCCACATTAAATTAATTACGTACATTTGAAAACAAGTTGCTTTATGTGAAGAGAATGTTCCATTCCTTCACACTCACAAAGCCCTAGCTGAGAATGGTTATTATATATACCACTAAATATCAAGGAAGAATGATCAGGTTTTCTCAACAAATTAATATTAAAGTAAGACAGAATGAATAAACTTTGTAAGAGAAAACAACATAGGAAGTTCATGCTGCAACTTTCTCTGAAGCAACTCCCTTCCCCAAATGGCTAATGGTCAATTTTTTTTAAAAAAAAATGGCTGTTTGCTTTCTTCAATGTATTTCATTTGATCATTTATCAATTCAATCCTATCTGCTGCTTAGGGACTACAAATACACTTGCTAACTTATGATTAAGCAAGATCTATCTTCCTACCTACCTACCTATCTATCTATCTATCTCAGGGGTCGGCAACCTCGGCTCTTTTATGACTCGTGGACTTCAACTCCCAGAATTCCTGAGCCAGCTATGCTGGCTCAGGAATTTTGGGAGTTGAAGTCCACAAGTCATAAAAGAGCCGAGGTTGCCGACCCCTGATCTATCTAGATCAAAGAATGGGGCAAGCTTTGCCCCTTCCCCATATGGGTAGCCCTTGACTTACAACAGTTCATTCAGTAACCATTCAAAGTTACAATGGCACTGGAAAAAATGACTTATGACCATTTTTCACACTTACAACCGTTGCAGTGTCCCCATGGTCACATGATCAAAATGCAGGCACTTGGCAACTGACTCATATTTATGAGGGTTGCAGTGTCCTGCGGTCTTGTGACAACCTTTTGCGACCTTCTGACAAACAAAGTCAACGGGGAAGCCAGATTCACTTAACAACCATGTCATAACTTAGCAACTGCAGTGATTCATTTAACAACTGTGGCAAGAAAGCTCAGCAAGCAATTAGGCTCAATTGTAGCCATAAGTCGAGGACTATCTGTATCTGGAGAAGTCAGAGGTTTGATTCTGATGCTGCAGTGGCTTCAAAAGAACAAGGAAACTGTTAGCATCTCTGCGATGTTTCAGGAAACCCCACAGAAACTTGAGAAACCTCAAGATTTCTTGCTGCTTTTCAAGTTTCTGAGCACGATAGGAATCTCCCATCTTTCTCCTTAGCCACAGAAAAGGACAGGCTATCTGAAGCTAGATATTAAGCTCAGCATAAAAAAAAAAGTTTTCTACTTCTATTGGGGAAGCAGAACCATGTTGAGATGCTCACATCAAAGATTAGATAAAGCTAAACTGCCATTTGACTTATTCCATTATATGTTACACATTATGCAGCTATATGAAAAAGTAAGTACAACCCACTGATATGTTTAGTTTTTCAACACACTTCAACACGGAGATATTTGATCTTTATTTCAACAATACTGATAGATTAAAGGTAAAGGTAAAGGTTCCCCCGCACATGCGTGCTAGTCGTTTCCGACTCTAGGGGCCGGTGCTCATCTCCGTTTCAAAGCCGAAGAGCCAGCGCTTGTCCGAGGACGTCTCTGTGGTCATGTGGCCGGCATGACTGGACGCCAAAGGCGCACGGAACGCTGTTACCTTCCCACCGTAGTGGTCCCTATTTTTCTACTTGCATTTTTACGTGCTTTCGAACTGCTAGGTGGGCAGAAGCTGGGACGAGTAACAGGCGCTCACTCTGCTACGCGGCACTCGGGATTTGATCCACCAAACTGCCGACCTTCTGATCGACAAGCTCAGTGTCCTAACCCACTGAGCCACCGCGTCCCTACTGATAGATTAGGGGGATATAATATCATGTACCATTTAAATGTTTTAGTCCATTGTGCAATTTAAATAAATATAAATGCAAATGTTGTATGTGGGAAAAGTAAGAACACCCCTACATTCATCACTACCTCAAATGCTTCAAGTTAGAATCAGGTACATGAGATCAGGTTCCAATGTGTGGAATATTGTTAGATAGAATCTGGGAATAACTTGTCTTATTTAAATCTCAGAAGTTTAGTTACATTTGCTCTTTCTTGTTGAATTGTGTGCTATCACCGTAGCTTAGATTGAAAGAGCTCTCTGAGGCCTTCAGAAAGAAGGTTATAGAAGGCTGGGAAAAGATTTTTAAAGGATTGCCCACCAAATGGACAACAATCATCCCGCTATCCAAAAAAATCCAAAAGAAGATTTTTAAACAATTGTCAATTTGTCTAAGCCATGCCATCCCACCAAGTTCAATCTGAGAGCAAAACATAAGTTGTTGATAGAAATCTCCCAGTATGGACCCCACAATTTCATCAAGTGATTATAAGGTAGCGCTCACCATTACTGATGTGAAAGTGCATGAATCTACAATTAGGACAAAACTACACAAATTAATTTTACACAGGCGAGGTGTGCCAGGAAGCACATCCGGACAAGACTGAAGTTTCAATAAAGGAGAATATTTGTAGCTCAGGGTTGAAATGAGGGATCCTTGATACTCTCTGAGCTTGCTTATTTACTTGCAGATGTTTTATTACCCAAACTAGGTAACATCATCAGTGCTGTGTTAAAAAGAAAACTTACTTGTACTTACTTTTTCACATGACTGTATTTCAAAAACACAATATACACATTAAAAACGCTTTTAATAAAACATCACCTGATAAACATTCATGCTGAAATTGCAATAGATATTAATATAGTTCTTTCTGATATAGCAAATTCTCAATTTAACCTGTTTGTAATCAAGGATTTAATCCACGCTCACGGAAACTAATGGTTAAAATGAAACCCTGAATAATTGTGATATTGTCTAGTCGTCTCCCATTTCAAATTTGGGATCATGATGATTATTCCAGGTATTCAAAAAATGAAGCTTTTTCTGTAAGCTAATAAAGATTTTGAAAATGAGGACTTTGCTTACAATCTTCAATTGTCTACTTGCATTGAACCAGTTTTGTTTAATCAGGATAGCATCTCTGAATTACCCCTCCAAATAACAATGCTAAAAATCTCAGAAAATATAATCCATTGTTTGTTTTCCTCGGAAAAAAAGAATTCCCACTGGATTCTCAATAGCATGGTAGCAACGAAGTTCAACATTTCAAAATCTAATTTCCGCATTTCACTTGCTATGCTTTGTTACACAGACTTGTAAACATCTGATGTTTGGATTTCTTTTTTAAAGGGAAATTAGAGAAGTACTAAATTAGAGAAGCACTCCACATTGGTGTCATCAAGTAATTGATGAAATGGGGATTAAAAAAAAGAACTTGCCTGATTTCTTTTCTATTTGTCATGCCATATAAAACCCATCAGTGAGTAAGCTTCCGTTATCAGGTTGCAATGCACTAAAGCCTTGAAACAGTTCCCTTTATTGCATTCTATAATATGACTCATCATATTTCATGAAAGAAAAAAAGTTATCGTGGATGAAAAAAATTGTAACAAATAAAAGCAGAGCTAACATGCAGTTCAAAATAATGACTAATTCACAATATAGAAATAAATCTGAATTTTGAATTTACCAGCTACTGTTTAATCGTTTGCTATTTTAACATCTATTAGTCACAATATTAAAAACACATAAGCAGCTTGAACATTTCTATCTTGTTCAAGCTTTGCAATTTTTTAATTATCTTTTTTTCATTTGCCAAACAGATGGTACATGGAACAATTAGATAGGGTACCATGTAAAGCATCTCCAGCTGATAAGTATATTCTAGAGATCGATAAATTAAAAAGAATACCAAGTGTACTTTTTAAATTGAAGGTTTTGTAGCTCCTATTGTTGAAGAATAGAAGGAAAATTTATACACATTGGATTCATTTAAATATACTAAATAACACAAGATTTGTAATGCTTCTTCTGCATACCTACCAAAATGAAGAAATGCAACTAATATTAATAATTGTTTAAATAAACCATTTTCACAATTCAGGATTTGAAATTATAATTTAATACAAACTATCATTAAATTAACAGTAATTTATATAGTGCAGGCAACATGTCATTATGTACTTAATCTAAACCAGAAGTTTCAATAATTCTCTTCAAGATTAGCTATAACTCATCTTTGCTATTACGCCATATTATGGTTTAGCATGAAATGGATATGAAGCCACTGTTATGTAGCAATAAAACAATTTTAAAAACTGAAGTAATTATTTATTAAATAACAATTTCAATTTTTAAGATTAGCCCAATTTCAAATATTTGGAAATCACAATCTTATATAAATAGTTTACCACCTAAAATGTATTCAGAACTTCCCCATATTCAAAACTCTTTTTGCAAGCCTGGATTCTAAAATTCTTGTAATGTTGAAAATTATAGAATTCCCAATGTATTTATATAGTTTTATTAAACTGTATAAATACATGGGGAATTCTATAATTTTCTCTTTCAATTACAGATTCTACTCTTGTGCTCTAATACATCATTTGTGGTAGTTTAACCCTCTCTTTCTCCACTGCCTATTTGCTTTAATTATGACGACAGGAGTTTTTTCATTCTTCATGCTATTATAAAGAACATGAAATTAACAACAACAACAACAACAAGCTAAAGTTGGTCATTTCTCTCGTACATTTGGAAAACTTGCTATTCAGACATAAAAGAAGTCAGAATTCTTATATTAAAATTCTACTCACCAGATTTTTTTTTCAGACCTACTTACATAGTGGGGAAATGTACAATTTAAGGGGAAATAAACTTTACTGGTAGTCCCGAGGTACAGACCTAATGAAGCCTAGCCATTAGGCTCGCAAGTTAAAAAACTCATTAAATGAATCAGATACAATTTTACAAATTTGTAAAATCAAATTCATTAATTAAATCAAATGGGTTGGTAAATGAACGAAAATCTGGCTATTTCCTCCGATAGCTGCCATGTTAACTGAACTGAGAGGGTTTCCCGCCAGCCACCAATCAGCTGTTTTGGGTGAGCTGGCTCAGGAACTAAATTACCTCCAAGCAGGGCTTAGAGTCATTGCTGTTACTTTTTTTTTTTTTAAAAAAATTGTTACTAGCCAGCTCAAGCATCTTCAGCTAGCTGCCCTGCGGGGGGCGGGGGGGCGGGGCGGGGGGGGCGGCGCTTGCTTTAAAAAAATAAAACAAAAACTTAGCACTAATTAGCTTAAGAGTCTCCAGCCAGGCACATAGACAGGGATGGGGGAGGAATTTGCAGAACTCTTGGCTTGCAATAGTAACAGAGATAGAATGTACCTTGAGGTCATCTAGTCTAACCCACTGCTCTCACAAGAGAGTATTTCTGATAAATGCATATCCAATCTCTTCTTAAAAGCACTCACAACCTTTGGAGGCAATTTAAATTTAAAACCTACAAACTACAGTAATATTTGCTAATCTCCAAAGTAAAAGCTCAATAGTTTGCAAACACAGTTTGCAAAGTAAAGTACTTAAAAAGCAGAGCAGTTCCCAAAATAATAATAATAATAATAATAATAATAATAATAATAATAATAATAATAATAATAATAATAATAAGAAGAAGAAGAAGAAGAAGAAGAAGAAGAAGAAGAAGAAGAAGAAGAAGAAGAAGTAGTTGGAAGGGACCTTGGAGGTCATCTAGTCCAACCCCCTGCTCAGACAGGAAACCCTATACCATTTCAGAAAATGGCTGTCCAGTCTCTTCTTAAAAACTTCCAGTGTTGGAGCATTCACCAATTCTGGAGGCAGGTTGTTCCACTGGTTAGTTGTTCTAACTGTCAGGAAGTTTCTCCTTAGTTCTAGGTTGCTTCTCTCCTTTACTAGTTTCCATCCATTGCTTCTTGTCCTGCTTTCAGGTGCTTTGGAGAATAGCTTGGCTCCCTCTGCTTTGTGGCAGCCCCTGAGATATTGGATCACTGCTATCATGTCACCCCTCACCCTTCTCTTCGTTAAGCTACACATACCCAATTCCAGCAACCGTTCCCTATATGTTTTAGCCTCCAGTCCCCCAATCATCTTTGTTGTTCTTCACTGTACCCTTTCTAGAGTCTCAACATCTTTTTTACATCGTGGTGACCAAAACTGGATGCAGTATACCAGGTGTGGCCTTACCAAGGCATTGCAAAGTGGTATTAATACTTCACGTGATCTTGATTCTATCCCTCTGTTAATGCAGCCTAGCACTGTGTTGGCTTTTTTGGCAGCTGCAGCACACTGCTGGCTCATATTGAAGTAATTGTCCACTAAGACTTCGAGATCCCTCTTACAGTTACTACTATTGAGCAAGGTACCACCTATACTATACCTGTGCATTTGATTTTTCCTGCCTAAATGTAGAACCTTACTTTTTTCACCATTGAATTTCATTTTGTTAGATAGCGCCCAGTGTTCGAGTCTGTCCAGATCCTCCTGTATCTTAAGCCTGTCTTCTGGAGTATTGGCTATTCCTGCCAGCTTGGTGTCGTCTGCAAATTTAATGAGTTCCCCATCTATCCCTTCATCCAAATCATTGATGAAGATGTTGAAGAGCACTGGGCCCAGAACAGAGCCCTGGGGCACCCCACTACACATTTCCTTCCATGTAGATGCAGTTCCATTGAGGACCACACGCTGAGTACGGCCTGTCAGCCAGCTACAAATCCATTTGGTGGTGATGCTATCTAACTCACATTTTTCTATCTTATCAAGTAGTAGGTTGTGAATTACTTTATCAAATGCCTTACAGACTAAGTTAGTACAGAGTAACAAAAAAAATGTTAAAATACTTACAGAAGTAGAAGACAGTAGCAGACTGCAGCAAAAGCAAAAACTGGTGCCAGCACAGCTCTTTGGCCATGTGATCAGGGACCAAAAAACCCCAAAAACCTCTTCTAGCTTCTCATACACCCAAATGGCCCAGGCAAGTCACAGAAATAAAAATGGCCACCGCTGCAGTAGTGACTGAAACCAACTCACATGGCTACAGAGGCCTCTTTTTGGTCTCAATTGAATTTCTAATATAAATACCCTTTCTGAATTAATTTGTTTTTTGTGAAAACTTGCTAAATAAACGCTCGTACCTGGGGGATTACCTGGGGTATTTAAAAACAAAGAAATAAACTTCTGGGCAATAGGATATTCTAATATACCTGAATAATAGTAAAAGTTCATATTATTTCTTCTGTGCATTGTTGATAAATTATTTGGTGTAAATTTCACTCAACTCTTATTCTGTTGCAGTTGTACAATTGGATGGCACCTCCTTAAGCAAACCTACTTCTGCAGCTGAGAACAAGCACAATTAAAAACAAAATGGACAGAATTCTAGCTATAAACAGACATAACAATCTGAATGACTTACTGTAGCAGGGGATGCTCGTGTTGTATGAGTAACAGAATGGCCAGAGTTCTCCATTGAATTGCCAATCAGGTAGGTACCCCCAGTGCTGCTGATGAGCTGTCCTCCTGTGACACCCATCTGAAGGCCTCCAGTGCCCACCATACTGTGAGAAGAGACTACTGTGGTCACCTGTGCAGAACTTCCTTGGGTATCAAAGTAATTCCCCCCAGTGTTTTGGCTGTACATCTGAGTTTCTGTGTAAGGATACGTTGTTGTTCGTCTTAAGTAAAAGAAATGAAAGAAAAGGTTACTTATGTGTTGTCTTTACTGGAGGGCATCAACATTTTCACTTAAGGTGCAACCAAATTATGCATTATCTTATAGCATTTACTAGGGTACAGTTGAACTTTAAAATCTTATCACATTTATTGTTCGTTCAGATTCATATCCTGCTTTTTCTCTAGAACGTAAGGTAACTTACAAAGAGTTCTCCCTTTCATCCATTACAAGAACAAAATCGAAAGGTAGACTCAAAAGGAACGACTAACTTGATGTCCTCCACTGAAATTTCACCAAGAGTAGAACTGAATGTCAGTCTCCCCAGTTCTTAGTCCTGCACTTCAAACATTGAAAAAGTGATTAAATATTACCAGGCACTTGAAAAAGCTAGCTTTTGTTCCCTATAGGCTGATATTAACAAATTCTTTGTTAATACTGAACACAATATAATCATCCAATGTATCATAAGTGACATCACTTCAATGCTAGCAGCAGTCTGTACAAAGTCCTTTTCAGATCCTCCTTATCAGTGCACAACATTGAGGACTGAGCAGGTAGAAACTAAATTCTTGGAGTTTGGGCTTGTTTACAGTCAATGGCTCTTACTGATGTTTAGCTGAAGAGCCAAAGGCTGTTTAGCTGTCTTAAGGCTGTGGTTAATATTTTGCTTGCGCAAGAGTAGAAACCTTATGAAATAATCAGGTGGTGAAATTATCCTAGCTAAATAATATGGCACTGCAAGGGTAAATCTGCTATATTTTCTGAAGTTTCAAGGGTGGTATGCACATGGCACACACCCACACAGTGATTTATTCCCAGCTGACTCTCTTAAGTTCTATGTAAATGTCACGACAATGATCTGTCGCCTTTTATAAATTAGTATTCCTGCCATCTCATCTTGCCTCAGCAAGTACCTGAGTTGAATGCGACCCTGAATTTTCTTTCATCTGATCATTTAGAAGGACTCATTTATTTGCAGCATACTGATCTTTGTCTAGAAGTTGCTATTTAGCTTAAAAATTATTTTACAGATATATTTCATTCTAGCAAGAAAAGTCTCTTTCTTTTTTTGCAAATATTCTCCACCTAAATGCTCATTAATTCCACGTAGGTTAATTGCTAATAGATTTGAACTGAAAGATCCTTGATTTAAATACCTGTTCATTCTGTATTTATTTTAAATTTCACTCTGCCAAACCATCATTCAAAATACACAGATTTCAGTTACATATAAACATTCTTCTACATATACTGCTTGCAAATAATGCAGGCTTATAATATTAATACATTTTAATAAATTTAAAAATGCTAATGATATACTGAGGCACATTTTCCTTTTGAATCAAGAGTTTTCATAAAATTAAACTCCGTTTCTTTTTCTCTCTCTCATTCACAGTGACATTTTTTTAAAAAAATAAGTGACTTTTTATAAGTATTAGAACCAGTAACTGGTACAGAGATGTTATGGATTTTTCCAACTGACTGTTCTGGAAATGGAATCTGAGCATTATGTTTCTTATTTGCAAAGGGACTTATTGTAAAGGAGGCAAAATTTACAGAAATGGCCGCACAAAATCCTCTCCCTTCTATATAACCAATGTTGAAACACATATAAAAGGGCCTGAGCTTTGTTCATGAGGCTACATCAACCATCCTGATTTTTTTAAAAAAAAAAACAAACTTCAATGGTCAAGGTGCCATAAAGATCACCACCATACAAAGGGATTTCTCTTCATCCTCACAACAGAAACCCTGTGAAGTATGTTCAGCTGAGACTGAATTATTGTCCCACAATCACCCTGTTAAGTTTCCATGTCTAAGGATTTTCCTGAACTTGGATCAACTTTAGTCCATTACCTTAGTCGCTACACATACTCGACAGAAGGTGCTACTGTTCTGAATACCATGCTATTCATATTTTCTAGTTATGCATTTTAAAATAACTGTGTTTCTTTTGTACCAAGGTTAAGAATATAGCAGAGAAAGCTGTCAACAGAAGAAATAACAGAATGCAGTCAAAGACTGCTATTAATGAAAGAAAGCTGATTAATGAAATCATCTTATGGGGGAAACCCTGATCATCTTTTCTGTGTTCTGTATAATTTCAGAGGAATAAGAACATACAGCTAAGAAAATCATTCAGAATTAGCAATATGTATACTTCAGATGGGATTTAATAGCTCAGAAGTAAAAAAAGGAACTTCTCCAGATATTTTTGAAATGCAATCTCAGCATACCTCACTGGGACAGGTGGAAGATGTAGCTCAGCAACAGCTAGAGCGCAGTATAAATTTCTCCCTCCTTTTAAAGGACAATTACAGTGGATGGCATAGATAATCACCCACTATTCTACACCCTTCCCCTCTGCCTCAGTTTCATATGATATATTGCAGAGATGTTAATAACATGAACCTGACATAAATGTGTACACAGAAAAATATAAGTGCAATAAAGAAGATTGACACAGCGCTATGCAATGCTACATGTAGCATAAGATCTTAACAATAGTGTACTTAAATCCTAGTTTTCCACATAGTACCGTATTTTCCGGCGTATAAGATGACTTTTTAACCCATTAAAATCTTCTCAAAAGTTGGGGGGTTGTCTTATACGCCCAGTCGTCTTATACGCCGGAAAATAGTACATAAATCAATCGAGTGCCCCCATTCTTGCAAAGCAACTTCAAGCCTCCTTAGTCCAGTCCCCCCTCCAACGTGACTCTCCCTTCCCACCCCCAAGAGCCTCTAAGCCCTTTCCCCTCCCCCTTGCAAACACCAGACCCCGGGAGCTCTTGCGTTTATTCCAAAGGGTGGGTGGAAGGAAAAGCCCCTTTCGGCTCCGGCGTGGCTGCAAGTCGACGAGCCCGTTAAGGCACGCCCTCCCCTCTCACTGTGGAGGAAGCAGGGCAGGCTGGCGTCAGGCGGAAGCCGGCAGGGCAGCCCTGCGCACACGCGCGCTCCCCGGCTGCTAAGGAGTCCTCGGAGAGCCGTGGCAGGCGCCTCACGCCCTTCCCTCTTGAGGCGGCACCGGCGGAGCCGTCTGGCGTCGGGCGGGAACCAGCAGGGCTTTGCACCATCTGCATCAGATGGGTCTGAATCGGGCTTGTGTCGGACACTTCGCAACTGGCATGTAAGTATTTTCCGGCGTATAAGATGAAAAATCTTGAAAATCTTCTCAAAAGTCGGGGGTCGTCTTATACGCCCAGTCGTCTTATACGCTGGAAAATACGGTACTTACCATTTCTTAACATGAAAATGTTTGTCTACTGATACCAATGTCCAAAGCATTTACTACGCTTACCTCATCATGCCATATATGCTTATAATTCAAATTATAACTTAAATTTAATTGAAGGCATTACATTATAAAACTGACAATCACCAAAATCTTCCCAGAAACATTTTTCCTCACGTCAAGGGCATTATTAGACTACTTACACTCCAGCCCTGACATCTGTGATTGGCAGCATCTTTCCAAGTTTTCAAAGCAACAACTTTTCTTGATGTAATAATTTAGGCAGGTTTACTTAGAAATGAAGTTTAAAAGAACTATGTAAGACTTAGTCACCAGAAATTGTGGTAAAAACTGCAACTGGGATCTTTTGCATGTAAACTTTCTATTGAACCACAGGCTGTTAGTGCCCTTTTCCAGAAGCAATTCTACTTAAATATGGAGATGTTGCAACAATCTGGGGAATCCAGATTCACTTAAGAACCGTGTTACTAATTTAAGAACTGCATTGATTCACTTAACAAAGGTGGCAAGAAAAGTCATAAAATGGGGCAAAATTTACTTAACAAATTTTTTACATAACATAAATTTTGGACTTGATTGTGATTGTAAGTTGAGGACTATCTGTATATTTTTATATACAACAACAACTTTATTGATTAGCCCTTGGGCCATATCAAAGTGCAAAGTTCCAGCACAAATTTTTACTAAAATTTGATAAAAGCAATTTAAAATGGAATTTGATAAAATACAATTTAAAATGGAATTAGAATAAAATACAATTTAAAATGAAATGGTAATAAAATACAATCTAAAATGAAATGGTAATAATGTACAATAATTTAAGATATAGATACAGTATGATAAAATTATATTTCGGAGTCGCCCTTGCAATCTACCCCAATCAGCCCCACATATGCAGATCTCAACTGGACCATTTTGTTTAGGTACTGTGCTACGTTAAATGTTATTTTCAAGTTCTGGCCGGACATACGGTAAGTTGTTTTGATATGGGGATCCCAATGGCTCATTCGTTTGGTATATAGAGCAAGATACCTGTCTCTCACCCTCTTATACAGGCAACAGTCAAATAGGATGTGAGCCAGGTCTTCTATTTCTGCTGCTCCGCAAATGCAGAGACGTTCATTATAGGGTATAGCATGAAATCTCCCATATCGGACCATTGTGTCAAGCTGTTTGAATCTCGCTCACGTAAATATCTCCCTGAGATGTTTTGGGAGTTGTGACTTCAAATAACTGTCTACATAAAAACCCTATTTTTATGATATGCAGAAAATTATATATTATGTAATTTTTTTAAAAAAAATATTCTTATTTTGGTAAAGACTTATTTCATTCTTACTTTTGAAAATAAAAAGCTTTGATTTTAGAGAAAATGGTTTCTAGAGAATGTTGAAGACTGCAAAAAATAAATAAATCTGTTCAATTCTGTGTGTTATTGGGATGAAAATGTTTTACTTCCATAGACACCCAGATGTTTTACTCACATAGCTCCATTTGTGTAGACGGTGTCACTTCCCTCCACATACTGCACCTGGGCTGGATATACATGTTGCACTTGTTGCACAGTTTGTACTTGTTGAACCTATAAATAAAATACACTATAAGACAAGCTTTGGAAATTGGGGGGGGGGGACATTTATACATCTCATCTGTACAGTTTTAAAAAGACTAGTGAGACATCATCAAACTGCACAGCAAATTTGCCCCCCAAAAATCTACAACACACTATCAAAGATGCTGTTTTTCTGACAGGCAGCATATATTATTCACTTTTGAATGTACATATTACTTTTCAGGCTGCCTCCACAGCTCCACATTCAGTGTATAATGGGATTCCATTATTTACCAAATTATTATTCACATGTTTTAATTTCAGCTGGAAGGTCTCCGCAAGAAGTTGGAATAATAACACATATAAACCTACAGTGATTATAAACTGAGTTTTATTTTAAAGTGTTCAATTGCACAAGCTGTTGTTCCCTGAGACTCACATGCTCCTTCCAGCAACAATCTCCCCTGGGCAATATTGCCCAAAGACAGTCCCACAGAACCTGGCACAACAAAGTCATTTGTGCTGTTGGAGCCGTCTCATACTATGCTGTTTGACCAGGTACAGTATTTCTAGCTTGAAGAATGGGTGAGACCTCTACCCATTTTATTTAGAATCCACATAGCTGTTGAGATAGCCCTGCTTCTCAGAAAGTATTAATTTTAGTAGCAAGCATACTGAAACACCCATGGCAAATGTAATTGGATAGAATAATGATGCCATATGATGTTACTTACCCTGCAGTGACACAGATGTATTTTAAAACGTTTAACCAGTATTATAAAAAGCTTTTAGTAATATTTCATCTCCCTTGATAATCGCATTTCCCTTATCGTTTTTATGTGATTTATGTACCATTAAAATCAAAAAACATTTAATCGTAACTGTATTTTTCAACTTTACCTGGAGCCAGAGTTTAACATTATTGTATTTGTTAAGTCAGTGTCCAACAAATCATATTGTAAAAGAAAATGCTAAACAATCGTTCTCTGCATTGATCAGGAATTGCAATATAAAAACTTCATTGTATGAATCATGAAATTGATTTTAAAAAAGCTGCCTGCAAATATCTTCAAACTCAAAAACTATAATGCACTATTTTATCTTCCTTTATTGGTTGAACATATCTAGGATTTATTATTATTATTATTATTTGTACCATTTGGACAAAAATAAGCAATTTCATAGCTTTGAATTTTTTAGGAAACTAATTATGAAAGATAAAAGGTTCAGGGCTGTACCTTTGAAAAACTAAAACTCATAATAAGATATTGTTTAGCTTTTATCTCTCACTAACTAAAGCATCTTGAAACGCAGCACAACACGTGATCTAGGAGGCACTCTTCTCAACAATGACAAAGCAGATTTTAGAACAGAGCACAAGTCTTTGGGGTTTAAAATTCATGGGAATCCCCTCTGGCAATTAGAGAGAACATCAGAGTTCAAGAGAGATTATCATGCAAAGCAGCAGTTGGAGGGAAAATAAAGCAGGAGATAGTATAAAAGACAACAAAAGCACTTTTCTTTTTGTTCTCCAAATTAATTTGTGGTTCAAATTAAAATGAGCACCCTGCGATGAGGAAGAGCACCTGAATGTCAAATCATAGAAAAATCCATGTGGTTTTGCCTGTTTTTTCTCTTCGGAATGCATCCACAGGTCCCTGCCCACACAATCAAGCACACTGCCTTGGCCACGGCTGTTCTCTCCAACACCAAGCTTTACAACTATTGTCATCTTTTGCTAGTTCTTTCTTCTCTTCTTGCAAAGTCAAAAACTACTACTCCTACTCAGAATTTAAAAGAAAAAAACTAAACAGTAAAACCAATGTAATAATAGTGGTTTGCGGTATTCTGAAGGTCTTTCCATGTGGGCTATAATAGGAAATAAGTTCTTTTCACTGGTGAATCTCATGTTCTGGAATGCCTTGTCAATCTGAATACTACACTGATTTTCTTTTAATGTCCAGCAGAAAAATGTTACTTTTCCATAGATTCTTAGTTTTAATCTGCATTTATTCTGAAACTACTATTTTATTATGTCTTTCATTGTTGCCAAATCAAAGCAGATCAAACTTTCTTACAATCCCAGACCAGAATACAGTCCAAATATTGGTTGTTAAAAATAAAATATGCAGTAGTGATAATAGTTAATTTAAAAGTAGACATCCTGGCTCTTATTTTAAGTATCTTAGTTCAAATCAGTGCTATGTTATAATCTTTGTTGCTAAGAGACAACATTTGGCAACTAAGAAAGTCCCCTTAGACTCTGTCACTAAAAGGGATTAAATGTAAAATTCATTTGTATAAAAATAAATAAATAGAAGCTGAATTTAACTGGCTGAGAATGAGGGTATAATTGACAGTGAAGTGCCCATGGATGTGTTCATTTACTTCAATCTTATCTTGGAAACTGTTTTACAAAGCTTGCCTTATAAAACAGGTGATGGTAGAGCATTAAATTGAGTTCTGGACAATGCTCATTAGTATTTGGGATGATCAGCAAATGGAGATAAATTGCCAGACCTGAGTTTTGAAAATTGCTGATGGCTGATATTCATATTTCTTAGAAGTTCCGTTTTCGTCAGTCTGTAACTCTATGTCCCACACTCTGTGTTTAATTACCACTTTAGTATTACCTAATCCTAGAAATAAAAAAAATATTTGGCTAAAAGCCCCAAGAATATAGATCTGTAATAAGAAGAATAAGATTAGTAAGAACAACAGATCTGCAAAGAAGCTGAAGAAACAGTGCACCACCTAGTTAGTTGTTGCAAGAATATCGCAACAGTGTGACAAAGTAGCAACAATGGTGCATTGCAAGATCTGCAAGAAATACTATTTGCCTGCAAATGAAAACTGGTGGGACCATAAAATAATAAAAGTAAGAGAAAATGAAGAAGCTACATTGTTCTGGAACTTTAGAATTCAAACAGACACACACCTGCCACATAACATTCCAGACTTTAAAAAAATATTGATAAAAAAGACAAAAAAGTAGATAGTGAACTTGGCAGAACTGCAAAGACCACAAAATAGAAGAAAAAGAAATAGAGAAATTACAAAATACAAAGACCTGCAAATAGAAACAGAACAACGGTGGCAAAAGAAAGCAAATATAGTACCAATATTAATAGCTGCTTTGGGTGTGATGACATTTTTAACACCATCAAATAACATCTGCCTACCCAGGGTCTTGGGAAAGACTTGATAGGTTAAAAAAAAAGTCAAATCCAATGTAAACATCTGGAGAGGAGGAGGAGTAAAGAAGATCACTGTAACTGAATATAAATAACAATGTAACACAGTCACCAAAATCATTCACTAGAACATCTATAAAAATTATTATGTACCAGTAACAAAAAATTGGTGGGAACATAAGAGTTGAAAAAGTAGTCAAAAATGAGATGGTTCAATTACTGTGGGATTTGTAAATACAAACTAATAAAGACTTGATTCATAACACACCAGATAAAATTGAGGTTGAAAAGAAGATAGTGTGGAATTGATGTGGTAATACTGGGGGATAGTAGAGAAATGGAAAAGATCAATATCTGAAAATCAAAGTCTAAAGATTATGGCATAAACTAGATTTGGTGGTTCTAGTGGTTATCAGCACTGCACACTGACCAAATTTCTATTTGTCAATTACAAAAGGCCACACTCTTTGGATCCACATATGCCATATGACATGTTACAACATCCTAAGTTCTTGGGAAGGCAACACCAGCCGAGGAACTGGCAGCTGTGATTTCACAATGTTATGTATAATACTAATTTATTGCTAAAGCTAAAATAGTCAAATACCTATTGGTGCCAGAAAAAAATCTGAGCCAAGCTATCTGAATGACTAGTCAGACTTTGGCTTCAGTTTTGGGCAGCCTGAACTCTAATATTATACCATCTTAGAAATAGACTTGGGGGGCTTTAAGTTTAAGTTTATTATATTTATATACCGCCCTTCTCCCGAAGGACTCAGGGCGGTGAACAGGGCATATATAAAAATACAAAATACAAAAATTAAAAAGAGAATTAAATACGAGCCCACACTAAAAACAGTAGAAAAATGTAAAAAATCCCCAATAAAAAATTAAAAACCAGGCTGAACTTTTTTGAGGGCACAATGCTATTGTTGTTTAATTTTATATTGTTTTATTTCTGTGCAATAAATTCTGTGATAGATTTGCACATGTGTCACCTCTCTTGTGGGAGCTGCATTGGCTGAAAATTTGGAAGGTGGGGGGGAGAGGAATAAATATTTGCACTCTTAACTTTTTTGCATTTGCCTTGCCAACTTACCTATGTATATTAGTGTAGTGCCACCCCTGTAGGGACCACTTAAGTCTGGGCCCTCCGGACCTCCCCTCCAAGTGGCCACCAGCCCAAGGAGGTCTTTCACGTTGGCGCCTCTGCCTAACAGGGCATGTAACACGGTGGTATTCAGTCACAATCGACAGCCACACACATGGGGTGGTATGGTCGCTCTCTCGAGACGGTGACTCACGTGGGATGATGGTGGTTGATCTCAGGCAATAAGAACTTACAAGGAAGATGGTAGTCAATCTCTAATGACAACAATTTGCCCAAAACAATATTAATCAGCCTCTGGTAACGGCAACTTGCCTAGAACAATGGCAGTCAGTCTCTGGCGACAGTAACTTGCCTAAAACAATGGTAGCCAGTCTCTGGTGGCAACAACTTGCCCAGGGCGATGTTAATCTGTCTTTGATGACAACAACTTGCCTAAAACGATGGCAATCAATCTCTGGCACTGGCAAAGGCCTCCCTTGTCCACTCTCCTCACCCCTCTCTGACCTCACTCCATGTAATCCCTTTTTATCTCCCCCAGCTGATCTTATAAAGAAAAAAACCCTCTTACCTCCCATTAAAAGATCTATGCCAAACTCTTTCCTAACTCTCCCTCTGCCTAACTTACTCCAACGAGGGAAAGAAATTTAAACTCCCCAAATTACCCTCGCTCCCTCTCTTCATCTGGCCTGCCCGCAATGAAAGAGAAAGAAACAATAAAACTTCACTTTTCTCTCTCCCTCTCCCTCTCTCTCCCTGGCCTGCTTCAAGCAAACAGCTCCAACCAGCTACTCTCACCCTCTCTCTCTCTGCCTGGCCTGCTTCAAACAAACAGCTCCAGCAACTACTCTCACCCTCTATCCCTCCCTGCCTGGCCTGCTCCAGCAAACAGCTCCAGCAACTACTCTCACTCTCTCTATCCCTCCCCATTTCGTCCGGCTTCCCTGTAATGAAGCAAAAAAAGCAAACACGAAAACCCCAGCTTCTTACTCTCTCTTCAATCAGCTGGCTCAGAACCGCAAGCTCCACCAAGCCTTCTCTCTTCCTCCTTTCTATCAGCTTCCTCCTCCTTCTTCTTCCCTCCTCCAAGCCACGCCCTGCCGCCAGACCCATGCCAGCTGCCAGAGCTCCTCATCTTCCTGCCTAATCGGCAGGGGTCCTGCAAAGCCTCTCAGTTGGCCCCATTCTCACTCCAACTCCGCTACATGAGAAATATAATAAAAGTAGTACACAAGTTGAAGACTACCTGTAATACCTTTCCATCACATATAAATGACATCCCTCTCTTTGCTGATAGGAAATCTAGCTGTTATTTGTCAGTGCTATATACCAAGGCTTCAGTTTTCAGTTTTTTATGAGTGATAAAATTATTTGTAGCTCACGTGAAGTGGTGACCATGACCTAGCATATGTGTGAGTGAATCAACTGCAGACACAAATCACGTTGCTTTAAAATCAAATTTGTATATAAGTGGAAAACTGCCAAGGAAGTGTAGCACGGACACATTAGAAAACTTGTTAAAAATGAGGAAAGTGATAAAAAGGAAACTCAAGAGGGTTAAATCTCTCTAGAATGCTTGGAAGTTACTCAAATCATAATAACAGAAACTACCAAATTCAAAAGTCACCTCCATGACTAACAGGCAAGGTCAGGGAAGTAAAAAAGGAGTGTAATAAATAGAAGTCATGCTCCAACAAGAAATATGAAAAAGATCACAAACTTACATGAAAGAAATGGAAGCACAAATGCACAATGATAGTAAGATGGAGTGGGGGGAGATGAAAAAAATCAGAAGAAGGAATTAGTTAGGAAGGTAGGTAGCTGGGCCTTTGTAAGACAAGTAATTAAAGGAGCACTAAAGGAGAATGTGGAGATTGTAAAGAAGCTAAATGAGAGCATACCTTCTTTGCAGCATATGTAAAACCACTGAGTTAACATCACCAGGAAGTCACTGGATGTGAGACAAACACTAGTGTCAAGAGAAGTTCTAAACCTAATTGACAAATTGAAAACTAACAAATTGTTCAGTCCAGATGGTAACTATCCAAGAGTTCTTAAAATAAAACTCAAGGGTGAAATTTCTGATGTAATGGGAGGAATATGCAACATGTTCTAAGGTCAGCCTCTAAAGCTGGTCAAGTTCTAAAAAGAAATTCAGAGGAGATTCAATAATGTATAACGAATTAGCTTAACATCCTTTCTAGATAAAAATACACTATATGAAACACTACATATCAAGCATAAAAAAGAGTAATTTTTGACTACTACTGAATATCAGTAAGCAGATAGGCAAAATTGATCCCAAGGACAAATGAATGTTCTACTCAAAGAAATAAAAACCTGAATAAAATTTTTGCAGCCTGAAACGCTGCACCAATCGGATCACTGTCTTTCAAAAACAGTATTGAAAATTGGAAAAAGAATCACAAAAATCATCAAGTTACAGTAATCTCCCTAAGGGGATCCCTTTAAAGTAACTATCTCAGCTTTTTTTTTTTTTTAAAAAAAGGCAACTAAGAAAGCATTTTATAAGAATTTATAAAACCGTACCCAGATCAAGAAAGTGGATAGGTTCTTTTCCTTTTCTCATAATATTAGAAGAAGAAGTAATTCAAGGAAGCTGAATAACAAGAGAAGCAAAATGGGAAAAAGGGCTTCTCCACAAGGACACAATCAAATCACAGAACTTATAACTACCATCAACTATCTTATACAGTTTAAGATGAAATAGATTCATGGGAAATAACTAGTCAGGATGCCAGTGCAACATTTTCAATATCAAAGAGAGGAAGACAGTAAATTTAAAAGTCTAGTAAAATGATGTCAGAATTAGATTGAGAATATATTCTTTACACTGAAAGGAGACAGCAGAGCAAATTCTGAAACAAAGAGATTCCTTGGTTCACTTGAAACTAAAAAAAAAATATCAACCCATGTACAAGAATGAGAAGAATGTAAAAAGAGTTTTAAAAAAGCATGTAAGACTAAAATCCAAAAGGAAAAAAAGTGAAGTCCAAGTATATATGATTAATAGGAGAAAAAAGACTAATGGCAAGCACTTACGAAAGAAAAAGCAGCACAAAAAAAGAAACTGCCAAATGAAATGATCAATGAATCATGCCCTCATAATCCTTAGGGAAAGTAGGGTTTCAAAAAGGTATTCCAAAAGAACAAAGTGGCTTCTTTCCTTTTAAGAAAACATTTTGAAATGAAAAAGAGAGAGTGTAGATTTGTTGCACAGAAAATTACTCTGGGGAAAAAACCTAAAACCAAAATGTGAAAAACTGACATGTAGTTAAAATAGGACAGGAATGATGGGAACAAAAATTAAGCAAAAAGAAATTATGACAATATGTTTTGTTTTTAAAATAATAAGCCAACAAACAAGTGCAAAACACACTAGAGAAACATGTGACCCTTCCAAACAAATAAATGAATACTCAATCCTCTGGCTTTGCATCTATGAGCTTGCAATCTGAGAGACCTGATGAATCGTAGTACTGAAGAGATGGTGAGTACATATATGTGTGGACACACAAACACACACACACACACACACACACACCACTCAATTCCTCAATGATATGTTTGAAATGTGAAAATAGCTTAGCCTAACCATGAGTATCCCAACGTTTACAAAAAAAGAAGGAAGACTAAAAATGCACTGCTTGAAATATGCTTTGGGGATGAAGATAGTGAAAGACAGTAGTGATCACATTTATACTCTTCTCTTATTCTAAATCAAATACCTGAACTTTTACAAGACCCCAGATAAAATATTATCGACACAGAATTCACATTCTGCTTTCAAAATAGACATTTTCAAAACCATTTTGCTAATGGAGAATTTTGTAAGCTTGCACTCTCTTCTTCCTATGATTACCAAATCTACAAAACAGCCAATTTTCAGCCATGTTTTAGAGTCAACTAAACAATACGTTTAGTTAGTTTAGCAAAAAAAAACAATATGTTCTCCTCTCACTTACTGAGGCTACTTTAGTCACATGAGCAAATGATATCATAATGGGAAATAAAAAAGCAAAAAAGAAGTGCTGAGAACTGATCATCAGGAAACTGGAAGTAGGTATGTATAATATTGGGAGATGTTCACTTACTTCAATAGTAAGCTAACAAGAAGTACATGTTTACACCTAAGCAAAACAGAGTGACTATGATTCTCGTTAGAGCTGGAACAGGTGTTATTCATTCTTCCTATGCACATTAATGTCCATTCCCTTCTAAGATATCAAAGTGAAGTAACAGCTCAACAACAGCACTCTTTTTCATTCAAACAGAAAAATGCAAAATATATGTTAATATGATAAAAACAAAGCCTCTCAAATACTGTTTCATTAGTCATTATTTTCACTGTCATTTGCAGAAGAAAAGAATACTAAAACAAAGAATGTGTTAGTGTAAAATCTGTTGTTTCAAAAGAACAAATGGAGCATTAATTTATACATGCTGATGTTATATTTGTCAACAAAAACAAAAGTAGATAAACACATCCACTACAAAAACAAAAGCCATCTTGAGTAATTAAGCACTTTACATTTTTTCCCCAATAAAATGTATTTCTAAAAGAAGACAAAGCAGTGTCAGATTCATTCAGATTTATAAAGACAGCATCTGAAATATGCTTTTATTGCAGCACTTTTAAATGAGTCATGCCAAATTGGAAATATATGTAATAGATGAAATTCATCTGAAATGCTTATGTTAATCACCACAGAAATCATGAAAGCACTGTTAGCTTAGGATAAACTTATAATTACATATATGACTGAGGCTAGCTTATGTAATTATATGTGCTTAAATATAATTGTAAACAATTTGGTGCATTCTTGTATTTATTTCAAAATGTTGTTCTTATCAAAAAGAACAATTTATAGTCTATTTTTTTCACGCATAAGCAATCTATGCTTAAAATTTCCAAAAGGACTTTCTTTTCCTGATAGCCTCAGCCAGTTTCCCTAAAAAACAAAGATAGGCTTATGTTAAGAATATATTTAACCTTCTCTCCCATGTCATTTCCCTGACATTAACCCAAACGCACCTATAAGCACTCAGAGATGCTGATAGCTTTCAGGAGTAAAGAACCAAAACATAAACGATATTAGAATATTTTCTTCATTTAGAAATAACTTTATTCATATACTAATTACGTATCAATATCCCATGTCTAACTTCCTGGTTTATAGAACTATTCTGTCAAGTGCAGTAGCCATTGTGCCTATTATCTTCCCCAATTTCCCTAGGAAAATGACTAATTGCAATCCCTAATGTCAAAAAGGTGGACAAAATAATTTGGGAACTGTAATGAGGACCTATACGGACAGTATTAGACTACAAAACCTGGATTACTCTAAACTAAATCATGAATGTATTCTTATACCTGAGTAGCTTCATACATGCTGGCAGAAATATAATCATTCTGGACTGTAGCGATAAGCAGTTTGAATCAAGAACAAGGTGGACAGCTGCTGTCCTGAATAATATATAACAAAGTAATTTAAACTCCGCAATACTGAAACAGCAGAACCCTTTTCAAAAAAACCTATATAGGAGAGTGAATTGGCACTGCACAAAAAGTTCATTTTTCCCCCCAAAGACAACAAACACCTACCTGTTGTTGCACTGGTAACTGCTGCACCACCTGGGTAGGTACAGCTGCTTGGCTAGCTACGGAAGTCTGCAAAGTAACCGTCGAACCTGTATCCGACCCAGTCTCTGATGTCTGCATTCTTGTTTCTGTATAAGAGGTAAACATATTCTCGTTAAAATGTGCTCGCCTTTTATGGTTTATTTTTTGTTTTGTTTTTTATGACTATGTCATCTCTTTAAACTGCCTTTCTCCTACCAAGCTCGACCGATCACAAAAATCTAAGCAGGACTGGAACTGGCTAAGATAGTTGTTGTTTTGGTGGGGAAATAATCAGAAAATGCCAGTTTGTAGATAGATTGGGAAACAAACAAAACAGCTTTCTGGAAAAGAAGGCAAAGATTTGCTCTAGTTTGGTCTAGTGGTTAAAGCACCAGGCTAGAAGCCCAGAGGACTGTGAGTTCCAGTCCTGCCTTAGCCGTGAAAGCTGGTGAGTAACAACTCACCTCACAGAGTTCTTGTTGAGAGGAGGAAGGAGCATTTACCTTCACTGCCTTGAGTTACTACCCCAATTGAGCCCAAAATTTATGTTGCTAAGTGAGAAATCTGCTAAGTGAGTTTTGTCCCATTTTACCATTTTTCTTGCCACATTTGTTAAATGAATCACTGCAGTTGTTAAATTAGTAACATGGTTGTTAAGGGAATCTGGACTCCCCATTGATTTTGCTTGTTAAAAGGCTGCAAAAGGTAATCACATGATCCTGGGACCCTGCAATCATCAGAAATATGAACCAATTGCCAAGCATCTGAATGTAAATCATGTGACTATGGAGATGCTGCAATGGTCGTAAGTGTGAATAATGGTCGTAAGTCACTTTTTTCAGTGCCATTAATGGTCATTAAATGAACTGTTGTAAGTCGAAGACTCCCTGCACTTATAAAGTAATAAAGGCAATAAGTAAGTAAGTAAAATCTACACCAGCACATAAAATCAGTAGCTCAACCGAAAAGAGGTTTTATTTTACCCACGGAACAGAAGTGGATAAAATTATGGCTATTTGAATATTGATGAATTACAACTTCCAGCAACCCTCGTTGGGATGCTAGGAATTGTGTCAGTAACATTTGGCTGGTCAGAAATTTGCCATATTTGCCATTCATGGAATGCTTCATTTAAAAAAAAACCTGTATCAAACAATATTCTATGTTTAAAAAATCCAGAAACAATATTTTGCTGTTGTTCATTTTTATTTAATTTCTTCCTCATACAGTTATGATTTGGTCATTTCTGCTTGACTGGGACCAGTGATAATTAAAATTATCAACAGAAGATCAATTATGTACATTCATTATTTTCCCTTTCAAATTCCACTATTCAATGTTATTTGCTTCCTTGTTCCCATAGCCTGGTTGGTATGTTACCTTGGGACTATTTTTCCCTCCCACTCCGAGGAGCTCTCTATTTACTACTTAGCTGGCTGGGCACAAAACATGGACGCTACATACATACTACATACAGTACATCCCGTCATCACCTTGGTTTTTGATGATTTTTTTTTGATGAAAATTTGAATGGAAATGTGTGTGTGTGTGTGTGTGTGTGTGTGTGTGTGTTTTAAAGGAGTATGGAAGAAAACACATAAAATACTAAAATATTTGCAGAAAAATAATCCAAATATATGGATTTAATTAAAGAAAAAGCTGAAGAAGGGAACATGGCTGCGGGATATTTGCATTCAAATTTTTCTTTGCATTTCTTCCTTCTTTACCATTCCACTAGAAATAACATAATACGGTCCAGATTTTTCCACAGGCACATCACATATGGGTGTGTATGTGTGTGTGTGTGTGTGTGTGTGTGTGTGTCCTTATATCCTTTCCCTCATAGCATACGTTTTGTCCAGATTGTGTTCTGCTTGCAAACAAGAACTCTCGTTAAGAAAGGTGGTAGTGTATGTCTGTGTTTTGTTATCCCTATTGTAACACTTAATATTAATATTTATGCTCCTTTAAAAAAAGATCTTTATAATACAAATCCCTGCACTGCTTGCGCTTCTGTTTGAGAGACCTTAAACCCATGGTGGCGAACCTATGGCACGCATGCCACAGGTGGCACGCAGAGCCCTGTCTGTGGGCATAGGCGCCACTGCCCCAGTCCTAGGCCTTCAGCTGGGTTTTATAAAACCTTTTTGCTTTAGGCCTCCGCCGCCGTGTGCAAAAAAAAAAAAAGTTTCAATCAATCAATTTCAACTTCTCACGGGAAAAAAAAAGATCTCGCAAAGTTGGAATTGATTGAACTTTTTAGTCCCACTCAGTCTGCCGTTAGCACCGTAGCCATTCCCACCCAATGGGCCATGCCTACCCAATTGGCCACAACCACCCAATGGGCTACACCCACCCAATGGGCCACGCCCACCCAGCACCTGACGATACATAAGTGGGTTTTGGGTTGCAGTTTGGGCACTCGGTCTCTAAAACGTTCGCCATCACTGCCTTAAACCATTCAAGAGGAATTGGGAGGTGGAGACAGATACAAGATGGTTACAGTTCAGACACAGTGAAAAGGAATTCGTGAAGATAGAGCTAGGATTTAAGGACAATATAGTAATAGAGCAATTCTGCATGTGATCTCTCAGAAGAAAAACATTTGGCTTTCGCTAGCTAAGTATAAGTAAGCATAGCTTAAAATACTACATCACTGAAAAATAAAGACAAGTTTTTGAAAGGAACACGATGTATATAAATAATAGCAATAAACACAGATAATTTTATAGTTCGAGAAAGAAAATGAATCATAACTAAGACACCCAGTGTCTCAAAAATTATTAGTGACTGAATTTATACAAACAATTTTAACCTATTTCCAAAATCTGAATGATGCCTAAACTTGTTAATTCATATCCATCTGTCTCCATCTATTTAAACAATTTTTAATCTTTTACCCAAGCTAGCTTTTATCTTATATACAGTCTATAGTGTTGTTTTTTTTGTAATGTGTGAAACATTGTTAAATTGAAGCATACCCAATATTTTGCTGATGAAATGCTTTGAAGTAATTGTTAATTTAGTATCTTTAAAATGCTCTTTTTAAGGGGTATTTGTTCGCACAATGAAGGCAGTCAGGTTAATCTATTCTGAACGGCTAAACAATCTTCCCTGCTGTTTAAATAATCACCTTGTCTGTATGTTAACAAACTGTATGTGACTGCAAGAGAGACAAGCTGAATTTCAATCTGCCTATTACAATTGTCAGGTGTGTCACGAGCCACAGATGCTTATCTGACAAAAGACCTTTGCATTCTGGCTAATTAAGCTGTTAGACACACCCACACTTGTTGTGGGTCTGGGCTACAGATGTACCCCTAGATCATGTGTGTCAAACTCGCCGCGTCATGTGACGTGTCGTGACATATCACGACTCTTTTTGTATAGCTGGAGCTGTGGTGGGCGCAGCTTCCGTATGATGCAACTGGCCCATGGTCCGGCAGTTTGACACCCCTGCCCTAGATGAATGAATATAAATACAGCATAGTTTGAAAGAAAGTTGAAAGAAAATTGTATTAACTTAACTGCTGATCATGAAAAGATTAGCATTCGTTCAAATTAAACAAAAGTATTTCAATGCTCATCTTTTTTTAACAAATGTGGTAAAAACACACAACATTATTGGAAAAACACTTTCAAGATGATTTAATAAACTCAAGAAGTACAGTAGAAATCCTTTTGTCTTCTATTCTTTATGTACTGTACCAGAATGGTTTAGTTAATAATGGATCTGATGCATCCATTTCATAGCAAATCACATGTTACTAATATGGCATCTTAATAGTAAACTATCTTTAGCATGCATTTTTATCATCACTGCTGTTCTAAATTCTAAAATTTGTGAAATCTCATTAGCTATTCTAAATAATTTTAATTCAGTACAGATTTTAATTCAGTACAGAAAACAAAGGCCTGTAATTTTTATTCAAATGTACTATTTTTTCTCCGCAGAAAGTAAAAACATATCTGCCTAAAAAATTAAAATAACTTGATTAGTCACATGGAAGCAAGGGAGCTTAGTTATAAAAGTAGATGTAATATATAAGAAATTTCAAATTACTATCATTTTCCAAAACGTTGTAAGAATGTTTAGTTTCAACTATAGATGATCAAAGCGTAATAGAGAACTATAGCTGGGTCACCTGTTGGCATAATTGGTAGACCTGGAGCGGATCTGATATGATAGAAAAGGAATATAGCAAAAGGTAATCCCAAAGTGTCTGTGCAGTACTGAATGTTACCCACATTATTTAATACTTTGTGCTACATTCCTGTTCTATGAAAAAAATGTGAGCCAGTTAATACTGAAGCCTGCCAATAAAAAGCTTTATAAGCACAGGGGAATTTCATAAAGGTAAAAAGAAGAGACTAGATTTGCACTGAAAAAAATTCCTTGTAATCTTTAGTATTTCATGAACTATAAAAATAATCTCTACCCAACCCACACAAGCACCAAACAACATCAGTTCGATTGGAGCAACACTAAAATCATTGGCTGTGCTACCACCCGCCACACTTGTGAGTTCATCGAAGCCTGGCACTCCACAAGCAATTCCATCGATACATTGACCTACAATCAGCCTATGAACCACTCATAATCCAAATCAACCACACAGCCAGCTAGAGACAGCACCAACCCTCGACCAACCCACACAAGCCCTCCTCCCACCAGTTCACCTCCCAATGACCCTGACCTGATGTAACCTCCCTATCACAAGGCCCCTCACAAGCTTCTCATTTATGACTCCCACCTGACCCATCACAAGACCCTCACTTGACACACCCACACCTGAAGCCCTTATAAACAGAACACTGACATCCCCTAAACTCTGCTGAAGATGTTACCTAGCCTGGTAACAAAACGTTCGGAAACCAACCCACAAGCTCAGAGAACGAACCTTCACCCTCATCCTACACCTGAGCTATAGATATTTGCCACTATTGCAAACTATAAAAATATTTGCAGGATACATTGTCTAGAAGTGTCTAATGATACATGTAAATAATTAAAAAAACATTGGTGGTTGATGTTTGGCTACGTTTCTGTGACCACTGTGTGAAAATTGCTACTACTTGTGACAGTCACAAAAATTGTAAAAATGATTTTTGTTGTCTCTCATGTGGCTAATGTCATTGCATTCAGTTTTTCCAATGGCTGCTTGTTATTTTCTCCCCAAAAGTATTATCTAAGGTAGTCAAGAAACATGCATTAAATAGGTTGACAAATTTGGCTAATCATATATTAATCATTTAATGCAAATATAATATTCCTGTCACCATGTACTGTATATCTTTCTGACTTCTTATGCAGCATCTTTAGATATTTTATTAAATTGTTAGCAGGAAGGCATCACGTTAAGTTTCATCCTTATTGGAATGAAATACTTAATGTTAGACACAGTTTGCCAGATGTTATCCTTTGGGATTCAAACCCTCTACTGCAGGGGTGTCAATCTTGCAACATCATGTGACGTGTCACAATGTATCGTGACTTTTTTTCCCATTGCTGGCAATGGGGTGGGCGTGGTTTGACCATGACATATCTGGCCTGCGGGCCGGCAGTTGGACACTCCTGCTCTACTGAGACTTCAACAAATAGACCTTCGCACTGTAACTGAGTAGATACAGTGCATTAACTTTACACACTATCTGGGTCCTAGCATTCAACAGCTGCAGGAATGAATACTGTGTTTTTCCCGAAAATAAGACTTAGCAGGAAAATAAGCCCTAGCATGATTTTTCAGGATGCTCGTAATACAAGCAGTACCCTGAAAATAAGCCCCAGTTAAGTTCGTCAGCCAGACGGATGCATTTAGTAGCGTATCCCCCCCGAAAATAAGATCTAACTGGAAAATAAGCCCGAATGTATCTTTTGGAATAAAAACCCGGTCTGATTTTCGGGGAAACATGGGTATATTAAAAGCATTAGCAAAATGGTATATATAGTCAAGCTCCCTAAGCTCTCAGAACAGTGAGCATATTATAAGAGGCATGACAGTATGTCATACCACTTATGTGGGAGATGAAAATATAGCCCCCTCCTCATATAACAAGATGAGGCTGGAGCAAGAGGGAACTCCATCCTTCAGAGAATTGTAGAATTACTACATTTAGTGCTATTTTTCTATAGATTTGGGGATCTAGGACCTTAGAGCTTGATAACTACATCTCATTCCCAATATGGTTACTTGTACTAAGAGGGCACCCAGGCCCAAGGAAGTCTTGCTATTTTAATTTCTATTTAGTTACTGCACAACTAAGCATTTCTCTTCCTGTTTAACTGTGGTGTCTTGGACTTTAATCTGGACTCCAGACATTGCAATCTGCTTGACCAAACGTACGTGCTTCCGATGGAGCAAGTCAGATTTAAATCCAGTAATCAACATTTGATGAAATGCGTAGTCCTGCACCAATTGGTAGAGGAATATTTTACTTGCCTTTGAGATGCTCTTTGTGTTACATTAATTAAAAGAGCCTTGGTGGAGCAGTGGGCTAATGCCTCCTTAAGTAACACCAGCTGCCTGCAATTAGTGCAGGTTCGCATCCCACCAGGCTCAAGGTTGACTCAGCCTTCCATCCTTCCGAGGTAGGTAAAATGAGGACCCAGATTGTTGGGGGCAATAAGCTGACTTTGTAATAATGCCGCTTGGGGGTGTGTGTGTGAAAGCCCTAATAAGCAGGCATATACATAGAATGAAGGCTACTGCTAAGCTTGTAAGCCGCCCTGAGTCTTCGGAGAAGGGCGGGATATAAATGGAATTAAAATAAAATAAATAAATAAATAAAAATTTACCTGAAGGTGGCATTTGATTCAATGCAATGGATAAATTCAGCAGCTTCCATACTAGATGGAAGTTTTGATGATGAATCACAAAGTTATACTAAAATACCTACATATAGGTTAAGTGTGCTATTCTTGGAGATTTGTCTGACTGGTCCTCATTCAAAAAGGCATTAAATAAGGCAGCACACTTGATCTGTTGCTATTTAATCTACATCAGGGCTTTTCAACCACTGGTACGGGTACCACTTGTGGTACATTGGCACCTGGCAGGTGGTACGCGACCATCTTAGAAAAGTGGTAGCAGGGGAGGGGAATGAGCTGAACTGGTGGCAGCACCGCACAAGCCTGAGTGAGAGATGGCTGGAGCTGCAGGGTTGCCAGGGCTCAGCAGAAGCGCCAGGATCAGTGCTTCTTCAGGGCTGTCAGGGCTCAGTGGAAGCACCAGGCTCCAGCTGGAGCTCGGCGCTGATCCTGGCGCTTCTGAGTCCGGAGAAGCGCCAATCAGCTGGAATGTTGTGGCATCTCCAGGGTCTTGTGATTTACATTCAGATGCTTGACAACTGATCCATATTTATGATGGTCGCAGTGTCCCAGGGTCATGTAAAGTGACCGAAACCTGCTGCAACCAGCCACCAGACGGGAGGAATAAAAACCAGACGTCCCCCCACCCTACCCCCACTGCCAATCCTCAACAGAAATGCTCACAACAATGAAAATCTCGGACAGGAGGAAGAGTGCCGCTGGGCAGGCAGGCAGGCGTTGTTCTGAACCAGCCCGCTACCGGCCTTGCAATAAGGCAAACCCCTGTTCAAACAGTAGAGACTGGAGAGCGTCTGAGGCTGAAAAGCGTCTGCCAAGATTTATTACACGAACAACAGAACAAGAAACAAAACACTGGAACTTGAATCCTCAAACGGAAGGGTTGCTTTCAGCAACCAGCCCTTCCCCAAAACACTCCTTTTATTTAGAGATCAGGGCGTGGCCTCCCTGTGCCTCCTCCCGAGGAGTCCCACAGCCTTTCTCTGTTTGGTCCTGCTCGACTGCCTCCTGCGTCGGGCGTCCTTGAACAGGGCCAGCTGTGGGTCATCATCCTCCACACTATCAGGCTCACGCAGCTGAGAAGAGGGCCCCGGCTGGGGGCTCTGCAAAGCCTCCAAGCCATCATCAGCCAGTTCGTCTTCCACACGGTCCTCCTCCCCCTCATCTGAGTCATCCGACACATCTGAGCCGGCTGCCGGACCCACAGGCTGGCCCTGAGTCACAACAGGCGTCTTGCTTGGCTATGGCTTGGGGGGCACTTTTTTCAATGCCATTGTAACTTCAAACAGTCACTGAGCGAACTGTTGTAAGTCAAGGACTACCTGTACTTTGTCACTTTTTTCCTTTTTTGGGGGGGGTCATCGTTTTTGACACCTTGCTAGGCGACTGGTGGTACTCGGATGTTGCCATATCCTAAAAGTGGTACAATGGGTGAAAAGGTTGAAAAACCCTGATCTACATCAATTCCATAAAATAATTTCCATCCTCCACTGATGACTTGTTCCATTTAGAGGCCACCTGGCTTCAAAATGAATTTTGGTGGCTTACATGAAAATAAGAACAAAGGAGAATAAAAAAAAGGAAAACAATGAAGAAATATTGTGTGTCCAAGCAAACCCATTTCTTCTAACAAACACAAGGTTCTGCACTCTAACCAAAAGCTGGAAGTGTTATCCCATATCTATTTTTCATGTACTGATGATGTGGTTATTTTATGTTTGATTCAAATGGACTAATGGTAAAGGTTCCCCCGTACATGCGTGCTAGTCGTTTCCGACTCTAGAGGCCGATGCTCATCTCCGTTTCAAAGCTGAAGAGCCAGCATTTGTCCGAGGACGTCTCCGTGGTCATGTGGCCGGCATGACTAGATGCCAAAGGCACACGGAACGCTGTTACCTTCCCACCGTAGTGATCCCTATTTTTCTATTTGCATTTTTACGTGCTTTCGAACTGCTAGGTTGGCAGAAGCTGGGACGAGTAACAGGCACTCACTCTTTTACACGGCACTCGGGATTTGACCCGGACTAAGGCAACCACTAATAGCATGCTGTAGCAAACACAAACTGGACACTAATTATACTAAAAGTAAAGCCACTGTGGTTATCAAGAAATATAGTCATTGTAAATATAATTGCATGATAAGTAATATCAGCATCGCATAAAGGACTGCAAAAACATTTAGCAGTCATTTTCCAATCTTCCTGGAGAAAAAAAGGAAAAGCAACACCAAATCAAAAACAAGAAAGTAAGAATAGGAAGATGATAAGGAAAGAGAAAAGAAATACATAGAAGTGATTTCCAACTTTTATCACAAATATAAACAAATTTACTGCCTCTTCACCCTAAGGTTACAAGCATTTCTTTATTCCATATCCATTGTTGTTGTTAGTTGCGAAGTCCTGTCCGACCCATCGCGACCCTATGGACAACGTTCCTCCAGGCCTTCCTGTCCTCTACCATCTTCTGGAGTCCCTTTAAGCTCACACCTATATATCCATATCCATATCTATACACAAATCCATAAAACATTTTTCAGTCCAGATAAAGGATTGCCAGAAATAACACATCTTGTTTAAACTTTGATTAAACAAATCACTTTATACTCCTTCCTTTTATGTCTAATTATGTTACTCTTTATTGCATTCAAATATTGTTGTTTATTTCTTCTTTGTCCCATCACACAGAGTTCTTCAAAACTTTTGTAAATCCAATAGGAAAAAATGATCCGGGTCACTCTCTTAGTTTGTCATTTGTTTTTCTCTTTAAAATTTTAAAGTCTCAGCCAATTTCTTTTGATAGAGCCATCGAAATATCCTTTTCTAACTCAATTCTCTTGGCCTGTAAAGTGTAAATCCATTTTAATGCCATCTCTATCTTGTCAGATAAAATTTGTTCTACATCTATAATTTCTTTAATAATATCTTTTGGACATAGTCTATCTATACAAGGAGACATCATTACTGACATTGTTGGTATTCTGGCTAGTGTTTTCTGATTTCATTCTTCAGTATTTTGATTTTGCAACCTTTTTGCAGATTTATAAATCCTCTATCTAAAAAGTTAGTCCCCTCTAGTACCCAGTTTTTAAAATCATTAAATTGCTTCTTTGTTTTGTCTTGTAAAAAATAAAACAAAATCTATTTCCTGGAAAAGCTGATTGTTCTTTATAATTAATTTCAAAATCTTATTGGAAAAATGTCAACATTCCAATTTTATCTGGACCTTTAGTCCATTTATAACTTTCTAAAATCAAAGTTTCAGATGGTTTAAATTCTCAAGCTTATGATTACATTTTTCTCTGATTTAGGTTTAAAGGCCAGTTCAGCCAGCATTTTCAGACGTGATGGTCTGAAGATCTCTAACAGCTTAAAAGTTATTAATGAGCAAATTCCAAAAGCGATTAGAAAATGGGATTTGCAAAACTTCAAAAGTCTCCTTTGTGGTTGTGAGCAAGATGGCTAACTCAGTTGTCTTCCAGCACTCAAACCTACAGTCCTGCAGTCTCCTGGAGAGAAGCAACCGTGTGAGCACCGTGGCCAATCTCCCATCTCTCCTTATCCAGAGAGGTTCCAAGGAACAGGTCTCCTCTCCAGTTTCTTGATCTTTGCCACTGTCATCAGCTCTGCTTTTGCAGAGCCGTTTTCAGTTTGCTCTACTTACCCTCACTTCTCTGGAGTCAACCCATTCTAGAATTGATTCCTTATTATATTTGTTGTGTAGGTACCTTCTTCATTCAAATATAAAATGCATTTCTCTACTACTCTGATGGCAGTACTGTGACTATTACATGTAATAATACCTAGAGATCAAAAGAATCAACTTCAGATCCATGTTGGTCCAGTCACATATAACTGACAAAATCAAAGGAAGGCTAAATAATAGTAAATAAAGTAAATACTAATACAAATCCATGCTATTATGGCTGTGGACATCAAAGGGCCTAGGTTTTGCCTATTTCTCTCACTTTCATCTCTGTTTGGACGCACAGTTTTCTTCAACTGAAGATTAAGATAAACCTGTGGGGTCCTTAGCTCTCTCTGGGCTTATTATTTACTTGCAGAAGTTTCATTACTCAACTAGGCTGTTTACCTAATGAAGGAACCATGAAGAAACACCCCACCAACACTGGCACAAGTATTAAAACAGAAAGCAAACGCCAGACCTTTCTAGCACTGATATTACCTAGTTTTCATTACCTAGTTTTAGGTAATGAAAAGTCTACAAGAAAACAACTAAACTCAGAGAGCACCAAAGATCTCACAGTTCAACCCTGAGCTACAGATACTATCTTCTATTGGTATATAGCCATCTTTAGACAATGAGAAACTGGAAGACTACAATTTAACTTCTTCCTCTAGTTATGCAGACAAAATACTAATGTCATTACTTGTTCACCATGTGACATATTTTTATTGTATTACTCCTCTGGTACCAAAAAAACTTTATAGGATGATTCACGAAACAGCATTTGTTTTAATAGTACCATTACAGCTTACAGATATTCTCTTTATCTCATTCATTGAAAAGTGCCAAAACCTTTTATGTCATGTCATGTTTCCAGCTGATGGGAACACTTATGAAACCATTTGGCTTTCTGCTCTGCTTATCTCCAGACAGATGCCAACACGTATGATATGTTAAGCAAAGGTTGCAGGAGGATTTTGTAAAATGTTCCACGGTAATGGTTATTTAAATGTACCAGCCACTCGGCTGGAGATTACATCTGATAAGTGAATTCACATCAGTGGTACCACCTGGAGAAGTTTTTTTTCACAGGCAAAAAAAAATGACATTTTTTCACACCCTTAAGGTTCAAGCAGTAGCCGTTATTCAAGTATTAGAAAAATAACTTTAAGGCTCATATGCTGGACCACTTTTAAAAACTCAGCATTGCTACTAATTGGGAATGAAAGTTTCACTGTCATGTTCTCATCTGTAGCACAAAGCAAAGGCTCTTTTGAGGCCCTCCATAATTTTTAGAAAGGGAATCAACCCTTTAAAAATAGTCACCAAGATAACATGGTGAATGGATTATTGGGAAGATAGAGATCAATACAGTTACTGTACTAATATTTAAGTAAGGAATCAAATGAATTTCTTTCAAATAACTTAAAATAAATTGTAAACAAATTCCCTTGACATAATAACTTATCTATAGGCTATTAGTCCTGATGAATTTTTTTTAGGGCTAGACTATAAGCTTGCCTCAGATCCATCTTTTCACCTACATTTGCAAATTCCATCTCTACTCAGTTTCCCTCTTCCTCAGCAATATAAACTTGAGAGGAAATGCCTTATGTTTTACCTTAGTAAATTTTTCAGTTACTCATACCTAAAGGAAAAAAAATCAATAATGTTCTACTGCATACTATTTTATGTCTTTGTGGAGCATTGGGAATGAAGTTTTTATACGTTACGTGCTTCACTGTGCCCTCTAATGATTGTAAATAAAAGCGTATATACAATTTCCTTGAAGAGTTGGGCAACCATGTGGAAGTGGTATAACAGCATCTTCTTCCAGGACATTTTACTGTATTCCATTTCTACCCACCAGCTTTGGAATTTCCGAAGTAATCTTTAGAAATTATTGGTACAGTAATCTTGCAATCAGAGACTTTTCTTTCCAGAGTCACATTCCCCCTATAATAATCTGTTGGAAGCTACAGATTGGCCTGTGGTTGCCTGATATTAGAATCAAAATTGGGCAGAGCTAAACAGAAGATACAGCCATTAGTTGCTTTAATATATTATTTTTTTAATTTTTATGAATCCCTTTTCATCCAGCCTCCCACAAATCCCAATTCTCTAAGCTACTAAAGAGAGCAATCACCATTATTAGAGGATTTAATTGACAAAGTATATTTGAACTCAATTCTATTGCCTTCATAAACAATATTATTATCAATTGAACGTGGCATTTTTGCCCAATTATTTATTGTTTTCCCATTTCGCCTACATGACCTGCAATTTCGTGAAAGTCTCCAAAACATTTGGCTCTGCTTAGCTTGTCCAGGTCAACCATGTGCCATATTGCCAGCCTGATCAGATGCAGAACATTTTAAAATTAGGTAGAGGATTCGCGGTAGAAATAATTTCCAAGTTGCCCCTATTGGCTACAAACCCCTCAAGATAAGTAGAAATCTTTTAAAAGTAAGAATGTGTCAATGTTTCATCATCTCCTATTGTATAGTATACTAAACCAACCTGAGACACTTAGTTCCACAGAAATATAGAAATTTACATCAGTTGGCTATAGTCAATTCCCAATGAAAGTTACTGACATATCATTTTTGCAATATACTTTGAGAAATAAACAAAGAATAGAATTTATCCACAAAGGATTTTATAATACAAGTAGCCCTCAACTTTAACACAGCCAGTTGTTAAATTAGTAACATAGTTAAGTGAATCTGGGTTCCCTATTGACACTGCTTGTCAGAAGGTCGCAAAAAATGATCACATGACACCAGGACACTGCAACCTTCATAAATATAAACCAGTTGCCCAGTGGCTGAATTTTAATCACGTGACCATGGGGAAGTTACAACAGTCGTAAGTGTGAAAAATGGTCATAAGCACTTTTTTCAGGACTACTGTATCTTTAATTCCTTTAATACATCTTATTCAATCCCTTAATGTCCTGAACACTTAATATAAAAACAATATTCGTTCTGTTCAAATTTTAAATAAATCAATATCTTTAAATTAGATTTAAAATTGATCAACTGGTTTAAAACACTGTATGCAGAAATAGCAATAGCGGTTAGACTTATATACCGCTTCACAATGCTTTACAGCCCTCTCTAAGTAATTTACATAGTCAGCCTATTGCCCCCAACAATCTGGGTCCTCATTTTACCGACCTCAGAAGGATGGAAGGCTGAGTCAACCTTGAGCTGGTGAAGATTGAACTGCTGGCAGTGGAATGCAGTGTCAGCCTGCAATACGACATTCTAACCACTGCGCCACCATGGCCATGTGTCTAACTATTCAGAAGCAAAAAGTGAAATGTCAGAAACTGTTGCTCAGCACTTTCCATTGATAATAACTTAAGTAATATGCTAATAAAAGGGAATTGCCAGAAAATATTAGAACAGAATTTTTGCAGGCCCAAAGCAAAAGCTTCCATAGTCATCTTGAAACAAACCACCAGATGGAATCAATTTTAAACTAATATGAGAGCTGTTTGCATTTACCTGAGTAGCACCTGGCTGATCTTATCTGAATTGTACAGGGTTGTCCCTGGTAAATTTTTGAGTGGGAGATGATCAGGTATTACTAAGAGCTATGACCTAGATTTAAAAAGAAAAAGAAAAACAGAAGCAAACCATATCCATATCCTTTTTGCCATTATTACTATACCCAGAATTTCAGCTTGACTCATAGGGTACTGTACTTTAAGACAATTTACCTGAGGAAAAAATCCTTAAAATTACTCTTCTAATTTAACTGGAAATTGTTGTATGAGTTTTGTTGTTCTTATTCAGTGCTTCCTTTTGAGAAATATAACTGTAGCAAATGTTAAACTTACTTGCAGGAGATTTTTATTCTACCTTCTTTATAGTTATGATCAGTGCTTTTTTTGTAAAAGAAAAAGGTGCCAGAACTCACACATGTCATACAACCTGCCTTGCCAACCCTACAAGGTTCCATCCAAAAAAGGTGCCGAAACTCCGTTCTGAGCGTTCTACGACAAAAAAAGCCCTGGTTATGATAAAAACCAAACTGATTAGAACAGAACTATTGTTTATAACTGCACACTATATGAATAACAGAAGGTCAAAAGTTCTTTACAGTATTTAAGTCAGAAATTCTACCATAAAATAAAAATATAAATCTTTCCACCAGATGGCAGGAAAGAGGCAGCAGAAAAAATAGCAAAACTACATGGGGTATCAGACAGTCCTATGGCCATAATTCTGGGAAACGGTTTCAAAATTAGTGCATCCTTCAAAGAGCATATTATGCACTGAAATCTTTAAAGGGGTGACGTGTATTTTAAAACAGTTTTAACTTGTCTACACAAGCATTAAACATTAAGTCATTAAAATATCAAAGCCAACAGAAAATACATCATTCGTAGATTTCATAATTTCCAATCTGAGTGATTTGAAACAGATTTCAGAATTTCTATTTTTCAAGAATAGGAAATAAATAGCTACCTTGTATAATTTTAATTCAATGCATGTAATTTATGAAATATAATATAATAAACAATAGCACCAGGCTAGAAACCAGAAGATTGTCTTCTAGTCCCACTAAGCATGAAACCAGCTGGGTTACTTTGGGTTGTCTTTCTTAGCCTAACCCACCCACCTCACAGGAAAAGTAGAAGGAGTATTGTATAATGTATGTTCACCAGTTATTGAAAATTAAGTTATTAAAAATAAAGGTGGAATATAAATACAATAAAATAAACTGGTATATTTAAACAAAATACAGTTTTGGATACAGTTTTGTTGAACAACTCAAGCATTTGTGTTAGGTTCCATAATCTACTTATATATACAGATCAATACACTCTTCAAATATACTGTTTGTGCTGCCACACAGCCACCATTTTGAACATGGATCCCAGCTGGCTAATCTCATGCTTCCAATAAGAAACAATGAAAACTACAAACTTCTCTATCCACGTCATATATTTCTTGGTTATTGTATACCATGTTTGAATTGCCATCAAAAACTTGGTGATAACATGAACTAACTTCAGAGCAAAGAAATAAAGTTACTGGGGTATACAGGGAGTGCAGAATTATTAGGCAAGTTGTATTTTTGAGGATTAATTTTATTATTGAACAACAACCATGTTCTCAATGAACCCAAAAAACTCATTAATATCAAAGCTGAATATTTTTGGAAGTAGTTTTTAGTTTGTTTTTAGTTATAGCTATTTTAGGGGGATATCTGTGTGTGCAGGTGACTATTACTGTGCATAATTATTAGGCAACTTAACAAAAAACAAATATATACCCATTTCAATTATTTATTTTTACCAGTGAAACCAATATAACATCTCAACATTCACAAATATACATTTCTGACATTCAAAAACATAACAAAAACAAATCAGTGACCAATATAGCCACCTTTCTTTGCAAGGACACTCAAAAGCCTGCCATCCATGGATTCTGTCAGTGTTTTGATCTGTTCACCATCAACATTGCGTGCAGCAGCAACCACAGCCTCCCAGACACTGTTCAGAGAGGTGTACTGTTTTCCCTCCTTGTAAATCTCACATTTGATGATGGACCACAGGTTCTCAATGGGGTTCAGATCAGGTGAACAAGGAGGCCATGTCATTAGATTTCCTTCTTTTATACCCTTTCTTGCCAGCCACGCTGTGGAGTACTTGGACGCGTGTGATGGAGCATTGTCCTGCATGAAAATCATGTTTTTCTTGAAGGATGCAGACTTCTTCCTGTACCACTGCTTGAAGAAGGTGTCTTTCAGAAACTGGCAGTAGGACTGGGAGTTGAGCTTGACTCCATCCTCAACCCGAAAAGGCCCCACAAGCTCATCTTTGATGATACCAGCCCAAACCAGTACTCCACCTCCACCTTGCTGGCGTCTGAGTCGGACTGGAGCTCTCTGCCCTTTACCAATCCAGCCACGGGCCCATCCATCTGGCCCATCAAGACTCACTCTCATTTCATCAGTCCATAAAACCTTAGAAAAATCAGTCTTGAGATATTTCTTGGCCCAGTCTTGACGTTTCAGCTTGTGTGTCTTGTTCAGTGGTGGTCGTCTTTCAGCCTTTGTCTCTGAGTATTGCACACCTTGTGCTTTTGGGCACTCCAGTGATGTTGCAGCTCTGAAATATGGCCAAACTGGTGGCAAGTGGCATCTTGGCAGCTGCACGCTTGACTTTTCTCAGTTCATGGGCAGTTATTTTGCGCCTTGGTTTCTCCACACGCTTCTTGCGACCCTGTTGACTATTTTGAATGAAACGCTTGATTGTTCGATGATCACGCTTCAGAAGCTTTGCAATTTTAAGAGTGCTGCATCCCTCTGCAAGATATCTCACTATTTTTGACTTTTCTGAGCCTGTCAAGTCCTTCTTTTGACCCATTTTGCCAAAGGAAAGGAAGTTGCCTAATAATTATGCACACCTGATACAGGGTGTTGATGTCATTAGACCACACCCCTTCTCATTACAGAGATGCACATCACCTAATATGCTTAATTGGTAGTAGGCTTTCGAGCCTATACAGCTTGGAGTAAGACAACATGCATAAAGAGGATGATGTGGTCAAAATACTCATTTGCCTAATAATTCTGCACTCCCTGTAAATTACTTACAATAAATTAGTAAAACAAATGTATGTGTTAAGAATATTAAGTCAAAATTATAACACATGCCAAGCTGCTAATTTTAAGCTATATAAAATATTAGGCAACATGGAATACATTTTCACCCTAACAGTTTCTATAAACTGTACCTGAATTCACACGTACTAGAAAATGCTTGTAAGGCTCAGTGTTACATGAACACAATGTGGTTAGCTAACACAGATTACATATATAGGTTAATTCAGTAAGACAATCATGAGTCAACATATACCACATACCAGTTGCACTGTCTATATAGATATTTGTCTCTTACTTGAGTATCCAGCTCACATATTATTTTGCTTTGTTTTTATAAGGTGATTAAACAAGCCACGATCTGTTGGGTCACTAAGAGATATTTCCTTACCAGATTCCTCAGTGCCTTCAACCATGACAGAACTTTTAATGTACTGCACTGGAAAAGCTGGGATACATTCAGAGATGCATCTGCCTTGAAAGTAGTCCATACTGAACTGTATGGTACAGTTGAACATCAACACAGGAATGTTTTATGACATTTTGTGTTATGTTATAAGATGTTTTATGATCATCTTTATATCATAAAATGTTGCATAAAATTTGCCAAATTTCAATTCTGCAGAAGTCATAAGTCTAAGATTTTGGATATGTTCTGTAAGTTAGCCAATTTGTTTACCCGGTAATGCACTATTTTCCCCAGTTAAAGGTTACAGGAATGAGATAGGGCAAGGTGATTTGATAATATGAGATGAGAAAATACAGGTAGTCCTCGATTTATGATCTTTCATTCAGTGACTGTTCAAAGTTACTGTTGAGTTGAATAAATGGTACTTACACCTGGTTGTCAAAAGTTAAAAGACACTGCAGCATCCCTGAAGTCACACCATCAAAATTTTGGTGCATGGCAGTCCCTGTACATTTACAACTGAAGGGGTGCTTCAACTCTCTCCACCCATCAATCTTGTCCCCACCCCTGACCTTTTGGATGCTCTGCACAATGGCATTCCTTGGCAGTGATGGGTCTGAAATAGAGGACCAGGGCTTTCAGCTGGCCACTATGCCTTTCCCCCAGAACTTTACTTCAGATCTAGCTAGCATTGCCAAACCCCCAACTGCTGCCAGCCGCCCCAGCCCCACAGCACAAAGCTCCAGCTACAATCACCACCACTCTGCACTTCTGGGTGAAGCCCTGCCATACCCAGCTGACCTTCGCCAACTTCCTCTCGCTGCTGATGAGGGAGCCTGGCCTTGTCCTATGAAAGACAGCTGCTGGATGTGCCACGCCTTCCTCCTTGAGGTCATTTGAGCCATTCTTCAAATAGCACATTTCCTGAACACTCTTCCCTGGACCTTCCTGCATTTGCACATACTATGCACTCTCCTCCTGGGGCCTTCCTATGCTCACACACACCACACACCGTCTGTCCTGGGACTTCCTGCACTTACATACACCCTGAAAACTCCTTTCTGGGCTTTCCTGTGCTTGCACACACCCTCACCCTCCTTCCCAGGTCTTCCTATCTTTACACACATCCCACACAGCCTTCCTGCCCTGACACACATCAAGTTATGTGCAGTATGTGCTGCCCAACGCAACCCCCTGTGGCACCCCTTGTGGCACCTGCTTCCCACTTAATGATCTGTATGTCTTAGGTTACAACAACTGAGACGTGGTCATGTGACATTGTGCTTTACAACCGCATTGCTTAGCGATAGCAATCCCAGTACCAATTGTCTTCAAGTTACGACTGCTTACATGAAGGTTTTGTAGGGACTAAATCAGATGACAAATGATTTTAAAACAGAAATTAGTATGTACAAGAATGCGGGGAGAAAGCAACTTGGGAAAACAAACCTGAACTAAGAGACCATTACAAGACCAAAATACTAGGCTTAAACTGTGGAAGTTTATACGCTTTACGTCCATGCCCTCTTGAGCAACTTATCTTTTATATATTTAACAATCTGCATTTTTATGAAGCAGAAGTGTGCGACCAGGTGCACGTACTACAGCATCAACTCCAACTACAGTCATTTACAGACTGCAGGCATACTATTTTTCAAAGCTCCAAAGTGCCTACCGGAGTGGGCGTTGGGAGATGATGCAGGAACACCCTGGTGAATAGAAATTATTAGACTTTATGTTTTCAAAACAGATTGAGAGGAAAATGGAAATAAAAGGGTATCTTTTGGATACTTCTATGTTTGTATTTTTTGTATACGCATGCAGAATACCACCTAACAATTCAGTTCTAAACATGTTTACTGAGAAATAAGGCACACATATGCATAGGATTAAAACCTCTAACTTTTCCTAGTATTATTATTTTCCTAGTATTACACTAATATTTTTTTATTCTTACGGGACTAGTAATAACCAAATAAGTTAATTAAACCTCACTAGTTTCAACAAAACAGATTTGATGCCATTCGTACTATGGATATTGGTCAGAGATGACCATGCTGACACACATCCCAGTTTATAGGAAAGTTTGCTTTATTAGATTTTATTTCTAATACAAGACTTTTGACTGGACTTTATAGGCAGCCCTGTTGTAGTAGCTAGTGATGATCAGCTGCAATGTCTCCTGCTCCATGAATCTAATATGCCCTTTTGTACCTGTTGCCTAGTAAACTGATTTTACTGAGGAGACAAAGCAGATGGTGCATGTTTGCTGCAACACTTGCAGTGATAAACTATAGTCACTGTTATAAAAGGCAGATATTCTGTGTCCCTCTGCTTCCATGACGTTCATAAAACTTCCCTTATGTCACCACAATTAAATATGCGACTATCAGCATATCACAATATTTGTACAAACTATACAATTCAAAATACTATGTCATCTGCCTTTTTTCTGTAATTTTTTATCTTCATCTCTATTGGGAAAATCACTCTCTCTCTCAGCCCAACTCAGCTCAAGAGTTATTGTGAGGGAAATGGGGAGGCGAGAAGTATTACATATGTGTGCCGCCTTGAGTTACGTATAAAAGTAAGTGTGGGATAAAAATCAAATAAACAAATACAAATGGAAACCACTTGTTTAGAAGGAAAGTAAGAATAAAAAATTGACTTTTGAGAATTGGTGTTCAAGAAATGGAAAAGATTTCGTTACAAATTCGGAACAAAATTTTTCCAAGGAAAAAAATTTCCTAATAGTGAGAACAATTAACCAGTTGCCTTCAGAAGTTGTGCGTATGCCATCACAGGAAGCTTTTAAGAAGAGATTTGTCTGGAATGGTAGGGTCCCCTGCCAGTGCAGGGGGTTGGACTAGAAGACCTCCAAGGTCTCTTCCAAATCTGTTATTCTGTTGAAATCAATGTGTTTGGAATTTGCTAGATTCTGATATAACACAATTTGAAATAGCTTGCATATGCCCCAATCTCTTACTTCTCAGCCAAGGGCCACAAAAGGAAGTGGAATGATAATTTCATGATGATGGTTGCCCACCACTCACACTATAGATAAAATAGCCAAGATAATAATAATAATAATAATAATAATAATAATAATAATAAGAAGAAGAAGAAGAAGAAGAAGAAGAAGAAGAAGAAGAAGAAGAAGAAGAAGAAGAAGAAGAAGAAGAAGAAGAAGAAGAAGAAGAAGAAGAAGTGCTTTTTTTGTAAAAGAAAAAGGTGCCGGAACTCACACATGTCATACAACCCGCCTTGCCTACCCTACAAGGTTCCATCCAAAAAAGGTGCCGGAACTCCGTTCTGAGCGTTCTATGAGAAAAAAAGCCCTGATAATAATACCTTTAAAATGTGCTTGCATTGCTTCCTTGGGGTTTTTAATGTACTTTTAAAATCCTTGCCTGAACAATATTGTTAGAACAGCAGAAAAAAAGGTTACATACTGCCTCAACTTCTCTAAAACAGTAAAGACTGCAATTAAATAGACATGCAAAGAACACCCAAACATCAATCTCTGTTCTACAACTTTCAACGCCAGCAGCATTAGTGGCTGTTTGGTCAGCCACTTCAAACAATCCTGGTCCTCCCTTCAGCATTGGAGCAAAATCTATTACGGCTCTTCACCCCTTCAGTTAAGTAGATTTTGCTACCCAAGAATTTTCAAATGTGTAGAGCATGAGTAGCATATAGCATTCAAGTCATTTTCTGCAGCCAATCTATTGGACCAACACATAAAATCACTCTATCCCAAGCTACAAAACTGAAATTCATCATTTTAAACAATGACACATAAAATAGGCAATTTTGTTCCAAGCACAGACCAAAAGAAGATGAGGCCCTATTTTAAAGTCAGAACATTCAAAACTCGCAATTTCAAGGCATTTTGAGGTTTGGGTATTTCACGCTCTTCTCATCTGAAGGTCTGGGTCTGCCAAGGTTCAGAGTGAATTTTTAGTTAGTCACTGAAGAAGAATGAAAGATCAGGATGTGAATGGCAAAGAGTCAGGTCTGGTTGTGCCACAAAAAGGTGTGCTGGTTCTCTTTCATGTGAATGTTGTGCTTTAAACATAATAGTTTGAATTTATGTTATTTACTGATACCTTTATTATGTTTTTATGTTTTATATGGTTGCTTGGAGTAGTATCAATTTAAAAATTTAATCAAATCAACCAGGATTGTTTGCAGAAATGTTTTATTTTTGTTTCAGAAGAGTCAGCCTACAATTGCTTGAGAATAAAGGCCATCAGTGTTATTATGTAGACAACCCATGACCCCTTGAGTCATCATTTTAGAGATACTTCCTTACCAGATTCCTCAATGCTTTCAACAATGACAGAACTTGCAATGTATTTAAAAGAAAAAAAATTCCGGGGCATATTGAGAGGTTTCAAGGTTGAGTTGTACAGCAATCAAACATCAGGAGCTGACCACAGTAAATATTTTATGATATTTTTGTATTATGTCATAAAATGCTTTATGATAAATTTATGGCATAAAGCATTTTATAACATTTGTCAAATTTTTACTCTGGGAGTCATGGGTCCCAGATTTTGCAATATGAGGTATCTCGGTTGAAACATTTTGCTCCATAATGCATCATTTGACCCAGTTAAAGGCTACAGGTACAGGATTTTTAGAAATATGTAGATACACATCTGTCAATAATTGAGATTAAAAAAGAGATGCTTTTCTTATGAAACCAAATACTCCAATCCTATTGCAGGTTTTCTGTTACCTCGTAAACCCATTGAGAAAAACTGTCTTTTATTGTTTTGGAATTCTTTTAGGAAAACAATGCAGTCCTGAAGTATTATCATTTTCCTTAGGTCACTAAATTTAATGTAGCATTAGAATAAGTCTATTATTTGGTCCCCAACAGTCTCTATTTTGTCAAGCAAATCAAAACAAATCAAAATCTTCCTAAGAATTGCCACCCAGGTTGCACTTAATTATTTGTTTGATTTTTTTCTAACTATACTCACAGAAAATGAGTTTAGTCATATCTGAATCCCTAGTAACGGTTCTGGGGAAGCAATTGTCCTTTCCCTGTTGCAAATCACTCTGCATATTAACTTGCTCCAATAAATTGACCTGGTATCCTAGATTCTTAGCTAACGGTATGCCCATTTAACTCTTCCAGTTTCCCAGAGAATACCATTAAGAATTCTTGCATATATGCTAGAGCAGGGGCGTCAAACTGCTGGCCAGATGCGTCATGCTGAAACCGCGCCCATCCCATTGCCGGCCATGGGAAAAAAGTCGTGATACGTCGTGACACGTCATGTGACGTTGCGAGTTTGACACCCCTGTGCTAGAGGGTGCATGGGTAAAGCTGCTTAAAGTATTTTATTTATTAAACAATTTATTGAACTAATTTATATAGTTGCCCAACATACACCTCGGTGATTCCAGTGCTTACACATAGGTAAAGCATTGTCAGTACAATCCTTTTAATTCTCTATGAACATCCCCAGAGTAAATTGGTTTTTGATTCTCTTATAAGTAAATCATTCTTGATGGATTTCTATTCACCAAGCCTATTAGTATCTCTACCACCCCAACTTTCTATTTTCACTAGCAACAAAGCTTCATTTGGTCAATATAAAGGAATCCAATTCTACCATTTTCTTGACATGGCCTTAATTTCATAATTGATAAATGGTATTTCTCTTCTTTTGCCTTAGGATACACAGTATTACTGGGCTGACTTGTGCTACAGGATGGGCATACTGGCAATTTATTTCTATAAGGCAGGGGTGTCAAACTGCCGGCCCATGGACCAGACGCGTCATGACGAAACCGCCCCACCCCATTGCCGGCAATGGGGAAAAAGCTCAGATACGTTGTGCAACATCACGTGATGTTGCGAGTTTGACATGTCTGCTATAAGGGAATGAGAATTTGTTTAATCTTTTATATTTTGCATAAAATGAATCTATGAATTGTTTTGAATGTGAATGCTAATCTGATGTCATACAGTCCACCGCTTCTGAATATATCTGTTGAAATAATAATTCTCTACCGTTTGTGGGTTTGACTAAGAATTTGCAAGAAATCCTACTCAAATTAGAAGCAATTTCCTCAGATTACTTATCATTTTACAAATCTACTATCTCTGTGAGTCATACTTTTGTGAACAGATCCTTCATTCTAGCATCTGGTCATACTTATACACAATCGTATTATGAGCATATATCTCAACTGAATGTCTGAAAACAGAAGACTTAGTGGATGAAGAACCAAACTAAGTTTGACAAGTGAGGCTGAAGGTAAGAAGTAGAAGGATGTGATGGTAGAGCAGAAAAACTAGAACTAGGAAGAACAGGAAAGATAAGTCAAGCCTCTTGCTGTTGGATCTTCCTTTGCAATTAAAGCAGAGATTACCTACTTCATCTACCGGTAGGGCTTGCATTAAGCTGAAAACAATGCTAGAATTCCCTAACATCTTATTGACACCCCCTCAGCACTTTGTTCTTTAGCCAGACCTATGCCCAGGACCTTGATACGCTAAGTGGAGGGAGTGGCATCGATAAACCATATCCCAAAGCCTTTTTTTTTATAAAAAAAGCTTGCTTTTAACCACAGTCACTCTGGAGGCAAAAGCAGGTCTCAATTTTCTTTTGCTTTTGCACTGACAGTCAGATGGAGCAGCCAGCAACCAATAAAGGAAAATGCTCATAAAAACAGTGTCTTCCCGTCAGCCCATTCAATTGTTTTCCGTATATTAGCTAGCAAACAACTCAACCCAAACATAATTCCTCCAATTCAAGTACCTATTTTTGGAGAGGATGTCTTCAGCAGTATGAGGAAATTATACACATGCAATTCTTACCTCAACCCTATTATTTTTAACTCCCCTATTCTCTCTGCATTCCCTGCTTTTTTATTTTATTTTTTATTTTTGCATACTGACATTTTACTTAGTAAGGAATATTTCAGAATCCTTCTAAAGAAATGCCACTGAATTTTGGAAATGAGCTTGTCTTTCATTCGCATCTGCCAAGTGACCTTATACTTGCTTCTTTCAATAAACCTTCCTTCTTCTGTTTAACTAAAGCTCAGGGTTTTATCAGAAATGCAGAGCAGATTGTTTCTTCCCAAGTCAGTCCTTATCTTTGCCACGTTTATTATTTAAAAACCTCCAACAGCATATTTAATATTAATCCACATCACTTCATTTTTATTTTAGCCTTCATATTTCTTACTGATGGCATCTCTATAAAATAACAATGTCCAGTTTTAATCAGAAGTTTTCAAAACTGACTGCAGAACAGCATGAAGTTAAATTCCCTACTTTTTTATGGCTGAACCAGATGATTCTTTATCTAGCTCTTTGTCTTTCTATTCAGTGATAATAGTGTAAACATAACAGGCCTGAGATAGGGTTATAATTAACAAAGTGAACTGCTATATATAATCTGAGAACTAGTCTTCCTTGCTCATTTAATTTCCCTGGTTCATAATGTTCCACATGAGAATTCATTACTTCACCTTGACAGTTTTACTTTTTGTTCAGATGGAATCGAATGGAACAAACTGAGTACAAAACCTATATAGGCAACAGACGGAGTTACTTCTTCCCTTTAAATTTTACATCTTACAGCATGAATGTGTTCCTTGATTTGGCAATACTTCTAGATTGTCCAGCAGCAGGAGCATATGGATGTGTCTTCATCTGCTATAGTAGCCCTGGCCTTTCCTGGGAGAAAATGGATCTGATAAAATAGTAATAATTCATATTCAGAGGACTACAAAATTATGTAGTCCTACAGAAAATGCCCACTGTTCAATAGCAATAGCACTTTAGTGCTTTTACAGCCCTCTCTAAGCGGTTTACAGAGTCAGCATATTGCCCCCAACAATCTGCATCCTCATTTTACTGACCTCCGGAAGGATGGAAGGCTGAGTCAACCTTGAGCAGGTCAGACTCAAACTGCCAAACTGCTGGCAGCCAGGAGTCAGCAGAAGTAGCCTGCAGTACTGCATTCTAACCACTGCGCCATCAGGGCTCTGCTACCTTTGTCGAACTACACACATCACATTACCTTGGGCCTCTCTGATTTGCATCTTATCTGAAGCCCTAAATAATTTGGGACTTAGGTACCTCCCAGAATCCATCTTCTGTGATCCTTAAGGTTGAGGTTAATCCTCAACTTTGTATACCTTGTCCTTCACCGCAGGTCACCATCCTGAATATGCCCATTTTTCCTATTACTGCCAGAGGTCTTTTATTCTTTCTACATTCTTAACTTTATTTCCTTCATTCTGTTTTTCAAATGGCTACAGGTACTAGCGTTTTTAAAACACAAAAATAATTGAAGTAATATATATACATATTTAAAAAAATCTGTGGTACTTATTTATCTTGTTATCTGACATATCCCAATTCCTGTAATTACAGATATTTGTGATAATTGCTACCATCAATCTAGGTTCACTGATTAGTATAAATGAAATGCAATTCAAGCGTTTCAGCATACAAAAGGGTGAGGAAACCTGCAGGAAGCAACAGAACGGTCTAGAGTGACATCATAAAATTGCAGATAAAGGAATCGTATGGCAAACTGGGACCAAATGGAAAGCTGAAAATGAGAAATGACAGAAGGTTCTAGCAGCTACAGAAGATATAGCCAGCAGCTGAATGAGAAGGAATGAAGTTGAACAAGCTCGAGAGAGAGGTCACATTTATACCACCAATTTTAACTTTTGAAGAAATCCATAATACTTCCTCTTTTGTGCACATCATGTCATTGATACCTATAAATCATTCTACTGAGGCTAAGGAAGTGTTCTACCTTAAACTAGTAGAGACTGGAAGCTTTATAACAATTGCAAATTAGAACCACATCTAACTTTTTTTCCTCTAGTAATCACAACTTTAAAATATTTCAAGTTAAACTACTATCAACCATGGGTACACTACCTAAAAACAGAAAGCTAATTCTCAAACTGGAATTCTTAAATAGCTTCTCAGAATCGCAAAAATCTTAGGAAGAAACTTTGAAATACACTACAGAATTACTATAGTAAGAAATGTTCTAATCGTTTCCCAGATTTAGGAACTGCTCATATATTTTTTTCCTTTTAGTTTTTAGCTTCTTACATCTCATAAGTTTCCATTTTGTGTTATTTTTAATTTTTTAAATAGTAGAAGCTATACAATTAAATACGGCATAAAAATAATTCCTAATAAATAATTAAATTTTGCATTTGTTAAACTAATTCTTGTTGTTAAACTAATGTCCACATTTTCTAATTGGCTTTTCTGGGTATTTTCACATATTATACCAAACTGTAGATTAACTATTGCTTGTTACGTTATTTGGCATGATTTGTAAGGTATACTAGCTAGATTCATACAGCATGCCAAACAACAACAAATTATATTATGGCTTAATGTCACCATAAATGCTTCCAGTAATTAAAGCCGCCCTGAGTCTTCGGAGAAGGGCGGGATATAAATGGAATTAAAATAAATAAATAAATAAATAAATAAATAAATAAATAAATAAATCCTAGGGATACTATAGTTTTCTATCTTTCGATCTCTCTCTCTCTCTCTCTCTCTCATATGGCTCATGGGTAGGCTACTTGAGGCCCACAGCTATAAAACAAGGTTGCTCTTGGAGCTGCTGAAAAGCTTGTGCTATTTTTCCATCCATCAGCATACGTAACAAGAATGTACCAGCATCAAGTTTTTTGTTTTGTTTTTTGCCTCTATAAAAATCTCAAATCTAAAAATTATTCCATTTCTAGAGAAAAAATGTATTCATCACATTTCTTATTACACCAATAGCATAGTCGTGCCAAATAAATGACAGTGTGGCTGGCAGAATCGCATCTCCTCAGAACGAATCCGTTATAAGATTCTACCGTCAAGATTCTTCCTGATAGGCAATGAGCGTGACAAGGAGTGTCACACAAGTCACAATAGCCTTTCTTGAGAACTCTGGTTGTCCCTGGAGCTACAGATGCCCTAGCTCAGAGGTAGGCAACCTCGGCTCTTTTATGACTCATGGGCTTCAGCTCCCAGAATTCCTGAGCCAGCCATGCTGGCTCAGGAATTCTGGGAGTTGAAGTCCATGAGTCATAAAAGAGCCGAGGTTGCCTACCTCTGCCCTAGCTACTGGAACTAGCCATCCGAGTGGCACAGGACATGTGGCACTTTTGCCCCTATAGTCAGCAAGGCAGACCCAATCTCAGAAAGAGATATCCAATGACAGAATCCCCTTGCTGCCACTTGAGCCACCATTAAGGGAGCTCTTTCTGGCACCAGGCTAATTTCTTTATTAGAGAACGCTTCAAAGTACAGCTAGCAGGTAGGCTTTACAGCAATCAAAACTGTCCCCTGGACCACAAGGGCATGCCTTGTGGAGTCTGATGTACAAAAATAATACACTGTATCCTGTATGCAGGATACAAATCCTTTCCACACTACAAAAGTGAAGAGGCAAATAAAGATGTTATGGCAAAAAGAGGACAGAGATGTACGCCCGAGGAAGCTACGGATGCTTTTGATCACAAATTTCCTTGGCCCTCTCATCCCCAAACTGGTTTAAAGAAATATGTAGAGCTTAGAATAAGGATGAAAGAATGGAAATATGTCTCTGCCCGACTTCCCTTCTGCCAGTCTGTCACCTGCAAGCCTCTGGATTCTCCATGGATCCTGACACTGGAGTACTGTGTTACACTATTCTGCTCATGTAAGATCTCAGAAACCCCAGCTTGACTGAACTTCAAATTTATGCTTTCTCATCATATGAACTTTTTTTGCCATAGGGGAAAAAAAGCTCAATCTTCTGATTTCCAAATAATGAACTGTACTAATATGGTTCTCTTTTTTTTAGTAAAAATAAGTATTTTGAATAAAATTATGGAAGTAATGATGTCTAATTTTATTTGGAGATTTAAACAGAAAAGAAGTCTTCTAACTATTCCATTTACATAAATAGCCTAAAATATAGCCCAGAATATCATATTAATATACAGACCAGCCAAATGGTAATCTTAACGTTGTCAGATTGAACTGATATGTTGGCCATAAAAGAACCAGGCCAACCGAAAATATGTAAACCTAAGAAAACTTTCATCAAATGACCACTCCACAACTGCATCAGAATCATCCGTTTTAACTAAAATTAATGAAACCAGATTTTACATAGTTACACATAATCCCTGTTCTTCTTTACCTTTACACTACCCAAAATAAAGTATAAAAAATTCTTTAAACTGTTGGCCTGATTTCTAATAGGCATTTCTGGATACAGAGTAAATCACTGAACGGCATACCTATGGTACTAAATTATGTCAACTACTTGGGCTATTGTATATAAGATGTGAAGCTTAAATCCTGATTGCTTTTTGCATAGTGGGAAGGGAAAGGGAGAAGGGACAACAAATTATTAATTTAACATCACACTAATAATTATGGAAGGAGTTACTATATGCATTCGTTTCTTATTAAAAAAGTCCCATCTAACTATTCTATTTATACCTGAAAAACAGCCGCTTCTTTAGCTGTACTTTACTTTTCCCCTCTTTTGGCAGATGTAGCCTTTGATTCAGAAATATTTTTAATAGGAAACTTCTGTTATCTACTTACAAATAAAGCCAACAGTGAAAAGTGGAATTATGAGATTAGGCTGCTGCAGTCAATCCACATACAGTTTTTCATTTAACACTGCAATGCAATGGGGAAACATATATTAAAACGTACCATGGTTTCTTGAACCTGAGACTTTTCTGTCAGGAGAGTGCAAGCCACTTCTGGAAAACCATGCCAAGAAAACTGCAGCAACTAGATGAGGCGGTCTCAGAGAATCGGACAAGACTGAATGGAAGAAAAATAAATGCCTACGCTAAACTAACTTTTTGCAGTATTATATACCATATGGAGCCTATCCTAATCATACGGTACTTAGTTTTGTGTTACGAAGACCAGGAACTCAGACAAAAAATAGAGATCTGACTGATAGGCTATTTAATGTAAAACACTGCTGCATTCCATTCATTTATTTTTATTATTTGGATCTTCCTACCAAGAAGTCACGAATGAAAAGATGGTGCCCGCGCTTTCAAGTTTCCCTAATAAACTGGGGACTTTAAACTAAAAGCAAACCCTGGTTGCCATTTTGACCTATAGTAAATGCAATATTTCATGACAATAGTTGAAAATGGATTACCGCTATGCAAAGTGCCAAGACTGATTCCAAATTTCTCTTCACACTACAGTACAGTATAAGTACTACCACCCCAAAAAAAAGGAAAAGAGAAAGAGAAGTATGGCTTAAGTGCAGGAGCTAAAATCCTTGATTTCACCTCTCATTAAAAGTTCTCAGGCAGTTTGGATTCCTTAACTTAATTCCCTAACTTATTTGCAGTAAAAGAATGTGCTTTAAATTATTATAAAATTAAGCTTTTATGTTTATATCACTAGGGCAACTGTCAACTAATCATAACAGTTGTGCCATTTTAATATGAGAGCCCTATACACAAATAATACAAACAACACCTGTTCTTTACTATAATTGCCAGTCTTTAGACCCACTTTTTTTTTCTTTTCCAGAATTAAAGAACAGAATATGAACAAATGCTGTCCAAATGTTTATACCCCATGGCTGTCAAAAACTTAACTAGTTAAGCTGAAGAACCACTCTATGTCAGAAACCGAAATATGGACAGGTACATCCAAATTTCTAACATTTTTACCATTCCCATCCTTTCTTCTCAGCAGCAGTCTACCCACACACATACGTTTTTCACACAGCATAGTTGATAGAACAGTATGACAGACTTCTGACACCGAACTAAATTTGTCTAGCTGCCACTGGCAACTTATTCATAGCCAGTGTCTCCAGAAGAATGTGCAATTAATAGCTACCAAGCTCTCCTCATTATGTAATCCTGGAGATTTCAATTATTCTTGGAGGGTTTTTTTGTGCTTCTTAGTACAACTCTTTAAAAAAAAATACTAAGTTCAAATGTTGATCTCCTCTTAAAAAAAAGTGAAATGAAATGTGCAGAAAACACTGAACCAAAAAAAAGAACTGATCTAATTGTGGATACCGGTAGATTAAAATGTCAGATTGATTTAAGGAAGCTTTTCTCCAAATCTGTTAATTGCTGGCTTATGTTCTACTGATATATAGTACTTCCATAATTCTTTTAACCTTTCTTTCTCTATGGCTTTTTACATCCAACTTTGTATTATTCCTGACATGTCCTGCTTTTGAATCCATTGTGAGGTTGCATGGTTTGCATACTTGAGAGTTTAACTTTCATTTGTTTTGTTGCCTTGTACATAAAGCAAAAAACCACCTAGGGACTTTTTCAGGATTCTGGTGCAAGGATTATATAATGCCTTATCTAGGCATTTAGTTTCGGGGAAATGAGGGGAAAAACCTGAATTCAGACAAGTTCACTGTGAAAACCATGACAACAATTTGTACTCCTCCTTTATTATTGCATCTGGCATGGTCACTCTTGGAAATTCAATCTATTATCGTTGCTAGGCATCAGTTGCTGTGCAACCTAAAAGGGTATGTTGTGCGTTCAGACTAAGAAGCATTAATAAACCTGTAGGCCTCTGTCTACAGTTCTAAATAGCATGCCCCAAACCTTAAAGTGCTTGGTGCAAAGTCAGTATACTTCAAACAGGGGATCTAACAAAATGAGGACTGAAAGAGGCATGTGGAATTTCTGTATACTCTAAATGATGCAATTCTATTTCTTTAAATGCTTGTTGTGATTTGCTAATACTATATCTGGGTTCCAAACCTTTAAAAAGTGTTGTACTGAAACATAAATTCCAGTATGCCTTGAAACTACTTTCACATGCGTACATATGTGACCACATACCAAGCGTGTGCATTAGAATTTTTAAAAGTGGCTATGCTCTGTAAAAATTCTCAATTCTTCACTTGTTACCAAACTAGACTAGATATCATTTTGGCCTCATGTGAGTTAAGTTTAGCTTATTTTGGACAGGGTAGGAGAAAAAAGTTAAAGAGTTGTTTCATATGATATAATATTGCTGCCATTACAGAAACTTAGTGGGATGAAACCCACAAATGGAACACACAGCTAGAGGGATTTAAATTAAACAGACCAAATAAAAGAGGAAGTGCAGTTGCTCTCTCTATAAGAAATAACTACATAACTACAGAAATAGATGATGATGATGAAAACTGTCTTGAATGCATTTGGGTCAATCTAAAAGGTAGAAAAAATGACATTGCCATGGGTGTATACTATAGGCCATCCAACCAAAAAGAGGAAATAGATGAACTTTTTTCTAGTCAGCTACCTAAGGTATGTAGGAAGCACATCACAATAGTAATGGGGGACTTTAACTACCCTGACATCAACTGGGAGACAAACTCTGCACCAAGTGGAAGACCAAACAGATTCCTGACAAACCTAGCAGACAACTTTATCTCCCAAAAAGTAGAGAAGGGAACTAGGGGATCAGCCATATTCGACTTAATTCTCACTAACAGAGATGAAACGATAGAAGATGTTGAAGCCACAGGACCTTGGGGGGCAGTGATCATGCAATAGTGGAATCCAACATTATGCAAGCACAAGCAATAGAGCTAATTTCAATAAACTTAAGAGAGGGCTTGGGAAGGATTCCATGGATGAGAATCCTCAAGGGGAAAACAACTCAAGAAGCTTGGAAAATTTTTGAAAAGTGAGATAAAAAAAAGCCCAATCTAGCACAATACCAATGAAGAAGAAAAATAACAGCTCTCAAAAGAACTGAAATAATAAATTGAAAGATAAAAGGGACAAGTATAAAAAGTGGAAAGAGGGGCACATAACTAAGGCAGAATATCAGCAAATAGCCTGACCCTGCAAAGTAAGGAAAGTTAAGGCTCAAAATGAACTAAAGCTTGCGACAAAAGTCAAAAATAACCAAAAAAAGCTTCTTTCAACATGTAAAAAACAAGAAAAAAGTTAAGGAAATTATTGGTCCATTAGTGGGAGAAAGTGGCATTAAGGTGACAAGCAACAAGGAGAAAGCAGAACTACTTAACTTGTTTTTTGTATCCGTCTTCACACAAAAGGAAAAAAACAGTTCAACCCATCAAAAACAGTACCATAAAATACAGATTAGAAACACAAGTTAAGATAAGCAGGAAAATGTTAAGTGAGCACCTGTCCACCCTAGACGAGTTCAAATTACCAGGACCAGATGGACTACATCCCAAGGTTCTGAAGGAATTGGCAGACGTGATCTCAGAACCACTAAACTATATCTTTCAAAGATCCTGGAGCACTGGGGAACTAACAGAGGACTGGAAAAGAGCTGATATAGTTCCCATTTTCAAAAAAGGAAAAAAAATGATTCAGGAAACTACAGACCTATCAGCCTGACCTCAATACCTGGAAAGATTCTGGAAAAGATAATCAAGCAATGAATCAGCAAACACCTAGAAGCAAACAGTCATTACTAAAAGCCAACATGGGTTTGTCAAAAATAGATCATGCCAGAAAAATCTTATTGCATTCTTTGACCAGGTGTCAAAACTAGTAGACCAGAGGAATGCTGTGGCTATAATTTACTTGGACTCCAGTAAGACATTTGATAAAGTAAACAACTACTACTTGATAAGATAGAAAAATGTGATGAATTTGTAGCTGGCTGACCGGCCGTACTCAGCATGTGATCCTCAATGGAACCGCATCTACATGGAGGGAAATGCGTAGTGGGGTGCCCCAGGGCTCTGTTCTAGGCCCAGTGCTCTTCAACATCTTCATCAATGATTTGGATGAGGGGATAGATGGGGAACTCATCAAATTTACAGACGACACCAAGCTGCCAAGAATAGCTAACACTCCAGAAGCTAGGCTTAAGATTCAGGGGGATTTTGACAAACTTGAACATTGGGTGCTATCTATCATAATGAAATTCAATGCTGAAAAAAGTAAGGTTCTACATTTAGGCAACAAAAACCAAATGCACAGATACAGTATAGGTGGTACCTGGCTCAGTAGTAGTAACTGTAAGAGGGATCTCGGAGTCCTAGTGGACAATCACTTAAATATAAGCCAGCAATGTGCTGCAGCTGCCAAAAAAAACAACACAGTGCTACGCTGCATTAACAGAGGGATAGAATCAAGATTACGTGAAGTATTAATACCACTTTACAATGCCTTGGTAAGGCCACACTTGTAATACTGCATCCAGTTTTGGTCACAACGATGTAAGAAGTTGAGACTCTAGAAAGAGTACAGCGAAGAGCAACAAAGATGATTAGGGGACTGGAGGGTAAAACACATAAAGAACAGTTGCTGGGCTTCCAGTTTGCGTGTGCGGCGCTTTCGGACATGCAGGAAGAGCTCTCTCCCTGCCGTCTGATCCTTCTTCATTGGAGGACCCTGAAAAGGGTTGAAAGTCGCCCTGGAGGGGCGACCACCGCAAGAAGGCCCTCCCTGTGATCGTGGAAAGGCAGAAGCCCTCCACTTGAATCCGGAGCAGCTCCTTTTGGCCCGAAGAAGAAGAGATCGGCCATCATGATGGCCAATCACTAAGCAGTTCCCTGCCGAAAGCCAAAAGCACCATCTAGCACAACGAAGCAATCTGGAGGACCTGGCTGAGACCTTACCTTTCCTATCACCCTATCTGCGGGACTTTTCTGAAAATTTCCTCCCCTTTTTTTGAAAAAAACGGTATTTGTATACTTGGGGAATAACAGTTTAAGCCTTAAAGCCTTGAAGAAAGAAAAAAACCTGATTAAGCAAAGAAATTAAGCAATATTATTTCTACTTATTAGAAAGCTCCTATTTTTGGTGGGGATCTACTACCCTATTTCCTGTTTAAGTTGTGAATTAAGGAAAAAAGAATGGACTAATTATACAAAAGCTTTATATTAATTTGGAAAAAAAGTTCACAACTTATTCTATATGCTATTGATGACATCTTGTGGCTAAACGTGGAACAGCAAGTAAACCTTTTGCCTTATTGTGAGAGCTGACTGAATAACAGAGCTGTCCTTGACACTATCTTCACAGATAAGTCTGGGAACACTTGGCACTGAAAACAACTTTTAGGAACATTGGAGGTGGAAAATTATTGACTCCTATTAAAATAGCCTCCATGGAAGACTTCGCTGTAAATACCAACGAAATGGATGACTATATCCCACCACTTAATTACAAACTGATATTGGACACAATCTTGGCAATAACTGAGCAAATTAAAGCCAAACTGCATAATAAACCAGAGAACCCAAAGCCACCAAATCAAACTTTGACCTTAAATGATGAATTGACAACCCAAAAACAAATAGAAGTGGAAACTAACATCAAAATAGGAAACTCCAAAGAGCAACAAATGCAGCCTATAGAGAACCTTCAAGTCCAAACTCTAACTTCAACTACAAAACTTAAAACTCAAAAAACAACAATACCCGAAGAAAGCAACATTAAGAGCGAAGATATCAAAGGCCTTCAAAATACAGTACGTTGAGGATCCAGCTAATCAAATGATAACAACATCAGCTACTACTTTCTACCTAAGCCAGATGGAAATGGAAGAAGAAAAAGACCACGCTGAATTAATGACAATTATATTACATCAAATATCAAAAACTGAGCTATTAAAACAATATTTCAATGACTATAAAGGGGACACGTGCTTTGCAAAACTATCATCTGGATGGTCTCCTCAGATTCAAATAAGAGGTGAAGGAAGAAAGGGAGACACATTTAAGAATTTAAAGGCACTAAGATGGAAGCTTGATTGGCACAAAAGGAAGGCGAGAGTTAGATTTAAAAAATTAGACTTGTCTCTTTTTTGGGATTTGTAAGGACAGAACTTAAAAAATCTCTTTTGATGGACTAAGGGGAATCTTTGAAAAAAGATAAACTGATTTTATATTTAGGTTTTAGATCTTTAAAGGAAAACAAAATTAAGCTTCTAGAAGATAATTTTGAACTATACTATAGAATCTAGATTTTTATAACAAAACATAGTATTTTAATAATTGTGGAACGGTTAAGACAAAAAATATTTTTCTGATAATTGGTGATTTGTTAAGATGAAAACAAGACTTTACTGGTAAAACATAAGAATGTTTTGTGATGGACAATGTAAGTTTTGTAGACAAGAGAATTATTCTTTATTGAAATAGGGAATTGTGGGTTACCCAAAAATTAAGCTTTCTTTTGTACATCATAGGCTACTCAAGAGTATTTTATTGCAATTAGATAAAACTTAAAAACAGGATATTGATATGTATTAATGAAAATATATTGAAAATTCTGTTAATTCACTAGGTCACAACTAGAAATGTATTAATTTGATTATTCTGACTATGTGATAACTAAGGGAATTAGAGAGGGAATCCTTGTTGATGCAACCTGAACAAACAAACAAACAATTTGTTATTTGTTACTTTGACTACCCTTCTAGGACATCGAAGTTACAGAAGGTGTACTTACAGCCGACCTTACAACTCTGAGCACATACTTCCACCAATGGAGGCTAATTCCAAGCGTAAGCAAAACAGTTACATCATGTTTCCACCTTAATAATAAATTGGCAAAAAGAGAACTCAATGTATACCTAAATAATAAATTGCTCCCATATGAGGCTACACCAAAATACCTGGGGGTCACCCTAGACAGGACTCTGTCTTTTAAAAAACATATTCAGAATTTGGCTGCCAAGGTTAACAGCAGAAACAACATTCTGCAAAAACTATGCGGAACAACTTGAGGAGCTTCAGCTCCAACTCTTCAATGCACAGCCCTTGGCCTTTGCTACTCTGTAGTGTAGTGGAATACTGCACATCTGTATGGATAAACAGCCTACATACAAGACTTGTCCATGTTCAACTTAACCATACGATGAGATTAATTACTGGGTGCATAAAATCTACACCTATTCACTGACTACCAGTTCTTAGCCATATACTCCCCCCACAGTTACGATGACAAGAAGCTCTCATTCGGGAGTATAGTAAGATCCTGCTAAACTCCTCCCTACCCATTCATGGTTATACCTCTGTTCTCTTAAGATGTCGATCAAAGTCAAGAAATCCACCACTCCTCACAGCGCTTAAGCTGCTGGCCGAACATCAGAGCACCACACAAAAGTGGATGGAAGAGTGGAATAGCTGTACCCAAGATATTTTCGAGCATATTAATCCTAATAATATACCTCCAGGGTTCAATTTATCCGGACACATATGGGTGACATACAATAGAATTAGAACAACTCATGGGGTGTGTGCCGACTCTTTGTATAAATGGGGAAAGACATCTTCAGCGCAATGTGATTGCGGGGCTCCCCAACAGACTATCCAACATATAGTGAGGGAATGCACTAATAGAAAATACCCAGGAGATTTTAAGGACTTCCTCTGCATAACAACGGTAGCTACTGACTGGATTTCCAAACTCGACATTAAACTCTGAAATGTTGTTTCTGTTTTCCTCTTAGGTTTTATTACTGCTTCTTTTTAATTGTTTTAACTGTTTTAACTTGTGAATATGAAATGTTTTTAATATTGTGTGTGACCAGCCATACGCTAAATAAATAAACTACCCATCCACCGTAATGCTTCACAAATACATGTATATGTAAATATTAAAAAACCAATAAAACTTTTTTTTAAAAAAAGAACAGTTGCTGGAATTGGGTATGTCTAGTTTAATGAAGAGAAGGACTAGGGGTGACATGATAGCAGTGTTCCAATATCTCAGGGGTTGCCACAAAGAAGAGGGAGTCAAGCTATTCTCCAAAGTACCAGAAGGCAGGACAAGAAGCAACAGATGTAAACTAATCAAAGACAGAAGCAACCTAGAACTAAGAAGAAATTTCCTGACAGTTAGAACAATTAACCAGTGAAACAACCTGCCTCCAGAAGCTGTGAATGTTCCAACACTGGAAGTTTTTAAGATGAGACTCGACAGCCATTTATCTGAAATGGTATAGGGTTTCCTGCCTAAGCAGTGGGTTGGACTAGATGACTTCCAACTTTATTATTATTGTTGTTGTTGTTGTATATTTCAGCAACCACTTGTAATTTCATTTTAGAAAGATCAACTACTTCTGAGATCCTTGGCACATATCAAAGACTTGGTAAAATTAGCTTCTCAGCTGTCCATAATATGCTTAGAAGAAGCAAGAGAGGCCCAGAGCATTCCCAATCCAATGTCAAATGCATAAATGACCCTGTTTCTCCCATGAAGGACAAAATCAATTCATCTCATATTTTGGATTTTTCTTCCAGTTCATTCTAGCTCAGTCGCTTTGTAGAACATGACATTTTTACATTCTCAGCGTATTTTTGAATGGATTATTTTAGATAATTTGAGACAGGTAAAGGTACCATGATGGACAGAATTAGTATATGGATAGAAAAGACTGAGAAATCCCAGGGTTGAACAATAGACTGAGAAGCTGAAGGAAAATATATCCTGGGAGAATATCCTGGGAGGAAGCAAATGAAGAAAAAAACAAGAACAAGGAAAAAAAAGATCTGTCCAAGAAATCATCAGGAGCTGAGTTTGACTCAAAGGAAACTATCAATTAAATTAAATTTCCTGGAGATTTTGACAACTATTAAGTCTGAGAAAAATCCGAGTTAATATAATTAAAGACAGAGAAAACCCCAATACACAAAAGAAGTGTCTCTTATTTAATCAACTTGTAATCTTTGTTAGTGAATCTTTCTTTTTAAGTCACAGAACTCTAAAATTTGAGTTTTTAATCATAGTACATTTTATTATAATTTACTTTCACAACATGTATCCTTTGTAATTTAACTAGTAAATGACATTGACATATTTATGAACTAAACTGTGAATTCTAGTCCTGCTTTAGGCTTAAAAGCAGTCTGGATGATTTGGGGCCAGTCATCTCTTTTAGCCCACAATCCACCTCTGTTGTGGGGAAAAACAGGAGGAGGAAGGAGTATTCTTGGCAGACCTGAGTTATTTATAAATAAATAAATAAATGCGGGATAAAGAAACCAACTTATGACCATTGCAGGGTCTCTGTGGTCACATGATTAAAATTTATGCACTCAGCGTCCTGCATGTATTTACAAGGGTTTCAGCGTCCTGGGGTCATGTGGTCACCATGTACAACCATTTCAGGGTGCTTCTAACAATTAAAGTCAAAGAGGGAAGCCAGATTCACTTAACAATCATGTGATTCATTAAACAACTGTGGTGATTCATTTAAGAACCATGGTAAAAAGGTTGTAAAATCAGGTGTGACTCACTTTACAATTTACACTGCTTAACAATGAAAGTTCCTTTCCCAATTGTGGTCATAAGTTCAGGATTACCTGTATAACTGAACAATCTCAGTAAAAGGTCAGTGTAATTTCTGCCACCCAAAAAATGGGGGGGGGATCAAAACTAAATCATAAATAAATCATAATTTCAAATTTTATACAAAACATATTTTGTATATTATTTGTATTATTTGTACTGGCCATCACGGCATCCCTATAGTCATTTGATTGTGATTTCGGTGCTTGGCAACTAGCTCACAATTATATTGATTGCAGTATTTTGTAGTCATGTGATCACCATTTGTAACCTTCAGTCCAGCTTCTGACAAGCAAAGTCAATGGGGAAGCTGGCAGGAGGTCACAAATAATGATCTTGTGACATTGTGCCTGATGAGCACTTGGGGTTCACTTAACAACAGCCAGTGGAACTGCTGCAACTGCCATTGTACATTAGTGCAGTTGTAGTGACTCATGCTCTACAACCACACCACATAGCAGCAGAGTTGCCACTCCCAATCACCATTGTAAATCAACCACCTGTATTGAAAAACTCTTGGAAGCTGGGGTAAAGGAGGAAAAAAAAAACCAGGATTAAATATTTTTCTGGGGATTTTTTACTCAGGTTTTCACATCTCATAGTATTATTCTTTCCATGTTTACAACTATTTTTCTTTTATTTTCCAGGCTCCAGCTATAAAGCAAGAGCAAATGGTTGTGCCTCCAAAGGTTCCCAACTACAACACCCATATTCTTCACCCAGAATGACCAATAACAAAGAATTTCAATTGCTGAAATCTAAAACAACTGAAGGATGTCAGGTTGCCCATAACTGAGCTAAAATAATACCTATTAATTCAAGCTTGCCAATCTGACAGCAGATAAAAATATGTTAAAACTGATTCCATGCCTTTCTTTTTAGAATAGTGAGAAAAAAGTATTGTTCAATATATAATAAAAAGAGCATAAGAGAGTAAAACATGCACATAAAATATATTAATATCTGACTACTCCTTCATGAAAATAAATCAACAAATGGCAAAAAAACACACCCTAGACTGCAGAAGGCTCCAGTTCCAATAATATCCCCTTATTAGAAATCGTCTTTTAAAATGCCTAGAAGAAAAGATTCCATCAGATCAAAGAAAATAAACATATTGATTAGAAGGCTTCCACATGGATTTATGGAGAATAAATTTCAGACCAATTTCTCACCTAATTCAGAATGGTGGCTTTAAAAGAAATCAGAAATACGGTAGATTTAAAATACATTTTGATTTCATCAGAGCTTCTGATCATTCCACATAGTTGTACCACAAGTACATTGGAGAAAAGTAATTAAAAATGTTATCATAAGATGGGCACACAGCTGGCTAAGAAGTTGTAGTGCCCAAGAGGGCTAATTAAAGGATCACTGTCAAGCTGGGAGGAAGTAAAATGTAATGCTTCAATTCACAGGGATCTGACTTAGGTCCAATGCTGCTCAACATCTCCATTAATTACTCAGATAAAGATTTGGAGAATACTTATTAAAATTTCAGGAGACTCAGAAATTGGAAAAATCGCAGACACTGCAAGGATGATAATTCATAAACAGATCTGATCAGATTAGAGCCCTGGGCTATGAATGACAAACTAAAACAAAAGCATGTTAAATACTAGACACTGAAAAGAACCTATATAGGCTGATGTGATAAAATACTGACAATATTTCAGTACCCAAGAAAAGTCTGATTTTTTAAAAAAATATATATATATTGTATTAGTTTTAATCAGGTAACTAAATTTTCATAAATATATAGAGAAAAAAATACAAAAGTATAGAGATCTACTGCAATGTAACTAAAGAGACAACTGCTATACCTATGAAAATTTGACATATATATATATAAAGTATACCAGAATTATAGTGTTTGCTATTAAAATAAACCATAAAATCCATTTAAGTTTGATAAAATGTGCTTTCTAACTGATGTCTCATTAATTTAACTTCGTAATTTTTTTCTAATGTAGCCTTTGAAGAAGCCTTATTAATCCACAACTCAGTTGTTATGTCATCTTGAGTTTTTCACTGTTGTACAATTAATATTTTGACAGATAAGATTAAATATATAACAAGTTATTTTTTTATCTTTATTTTGATTTGGTCTGTAAATGAATGTAGTAAGCCTGGCTTTAGGTAGTGTTCAATTCTTTGATTAGTGATGGCATCTTATCTTCCCCAAAATATTACACCAGAAGAGTGTAACTTTATCCATAACCACCATAAATAAAAAGATCCTTTTTTGACAATCTTGCTAACATTTGGAAGAATAATTTAAACCAGAGGTCCCCAACCTTTTGGGCACCAGGGACTGGTTCCATGGAGAAAGGTTTTTCCGTGGACTGGAGAGTGCATGATTTTGTGTGCTGGCTGCATCCCGCAGATGGGGCTTTGCTTGCCGTGGCCTGGTACTGGTCCATGGACTTGGGGTTGGGGACCCCTGATTCACACACACACACATATACATACCACAAATGAAGGCAAATAGACATGTCCCAGTATAATGTTGCAGGATCCAATCTGGGTCAGTCACTGAGATCAGAGTTTTTAGACTTCTGAGCTTTCGGACTCATGCTGGAGACCCATTGTCAGGGAACTTCTAGAGAAGTTCAGGGCTCCAGCACAAGTCCGAAAGCTGAGAAGACTAAAAACCTCCAATCTCAGTGACTGACCCAGATTGGATCCTGTCACACACATAACACCCTAACATGAATCAAATATCAAAAAGATGTATAACCTTCCATTGCATTTCTTGCCTGAAGCAGAAATAAATCTGCCCATATTCCATAACTTCTGCAAATTGGTCTTCTTTATGGAATTACCAAGATTAGTTTCCTTTAAACAAATAGGGTAGATCCCCTATTTCTGATCACAGTAATATACATTTTTGAAATGGTTCCTTTTGGTTGCTCTAAATAATGTATTACATTCTTGAAATTAATACAGCTTTGTTGAATCTCTAATATTTCTACTGCTCAAAAGAGATTGAATTTGATACCAGAAGAGCAAATGGTAACTTTTTCATCTATGGATTGCTCATTCTGATCTTTATTAAAAGGTTTCCTATTATTATAAAAAATCTTTTAGTTTAAAATATTATATTATCTTCTAAAATATAAAGAAACCCTGTGTAAAGATTTTTTTAAAAATCTATTTCAGATGAATTACCAGAAATGTCCTATGCAAAATATCATATCAAACATAATGTTGCTAGTCACTGAGTGATTACATAACTACGAAATAAGTAAGACTACTTTAAAGTATTCATTGTAGTCAAACAAGTATAGTCTAATTATAAAATACTAGCTTTGAATGTCGATTATTTTGCCAGATCAAGAACTATGCATCTATGAATACAGAGTTCCTCCTGAACTATAATATTCAGATGGGAGGGGGGAAGCATCACATGTAATTCTTATTTGTCTGAAGTATAAATGATGGGTTAAGTCAGGCTTTTGCGAAAAGGGCCAATATACAAATATGGCATATAAAGGAGAACCCAAGAGAATAGCTCCACACATTTAAATACTTGGGGGTGTTTTTCCATGGACTCATTGTGATTATGTCTCCCAATTGACATGAAGATCGGCGACAGCCCTCAAGTGACTTGTTTTTATGAAAGGACGTGAACTGGCAGCCTTGACATTTTTTAAGCTAAAAACTTTGCCAAGCATTATATGGAGCCCAGGTATTTCTCTATGCATAAGCAAACTCTCTAGAGGTGATTTTTGAAGTCTATATTTGCTGTACCCACAGGTGCTATTTAAAGCAAATGAACAAATTAATTCATGCATGAATGAATGAAGGAATCTCTTCTCAGGTTAGAGACAGGGATGAGTAAAATTGAAATTAGGACATGGAAACTGATGTTAATTGGGTAAAGCTCCATATGAATCCTGAGGAACAATCAAGACTTCTGAAAAATTAAATGATATTGTGTTCCAGAGAGAAATAAATATCCTATCACATGGAAGCAGAACCTGGGTAATAATAAAGGTTTTAGAGAAGTGGCTAACCATCTCCCCATTCTTATATTACCCAATAAAAGATGACTAAGTGCAGTACTTTGCCTTCAGAATTAATACAGGAAATATATTCTGAGATATCATAAAAGAAAGATTCTTTGAACTGGGAATAACAAAATGGTCCAGTTTGTGTTATTTTACTACAGTATCTATAGAGGCATTTGCAATACTTTTGTTAGCCCCAAAGATAAAAAAACCTTTCTCTGATCTTACTTTGTCAGATTTTATTTTATAACAAAATATTTCAAATGGTGAAATTTGAGGCTCCAATTGATGCAAATCAGGCTCTAACTCAGGGGTGTCAAACTCAATTTCATTGAGGGCCGCATAAGCATTGTGGTTGCCCTCAAGGGGCCGGGTGGGTAGGGCCAGGGTGGGCGTGGCCTGATGGGTGGGCGTGGCTAGAGTGCGTATGGCCTACTGGGTGGGCATGGCCAGCTCTACATTGTTCGCATCAAGGGTGCCTATGGGGGCCTGGGCAGGAGTGGGACAGATCTTAGGGTCTCTGGCTGAAGGAGGGTCTCTGGGCCAGGGCCAAGGCAGTGGGGGCCGTTCCTTCCCTGTTTCCAGGATGGCTTCGCGGGCCACAAGAAACCACTTCGCAGGCCGGATCTGGCCCCCGGGCCTTGTGTTTGACATGTCTGCTCTAACTGATAAAAAGTGTCCCACAACAATAATGTGCATTTTTATTCATGTTGCAGTAAAATACCGTATATACTTGAGTATAAGCCGAATTTTTCAGCCCACTTTTTGGGCTGAAAAATTCCACTTCGGCTTATACTCCAGTCAACAAAAAAAACTTACCGAGGACTTGTGCGCGGCCGAGGCTTTGGTGCTTCCGGGATTGCGCGCACCTCTCCCAAGCCACCGCCGTCCGGAGACCTGCCGAAGTTTGGGGAGGTTTGGGGAGGTGCGCGCGCACCTCCCCAAACCTCCCCAAACGTCGGCAGGTCTCCGGATCTCCGTGCCTTGCCTGCCTGCTTTTTTCCGCTGCGGAAAGAAGCAGGCAGGCAGGTAACGGAGATCCGGAGACCTGCTGACATTTGGGGAGGTTTGGGCACCTCCCCAAACCTCCCCAAACGTCGGCAGGTCTCCGGATCTCCGTGCCTTGCCTGCCTGCTTCTTTCCGCTGCGGAAAGAAGCAGGCAGGCAAGGCACAGAGATCCGGAGACCTGCCGATGTTTGGGGAGGTTTGGGGAGGTGCCCAAACCTCCCCAAACGTCAGCAGGTCTCCGGATCTCCTCCCCAAAAATCCCCAAACGTCGGCAGGTCTCCGGATCTCCGTGCCTTGCCTGCCTGCTTCTTTCCGCTGCGGAAAGAAGCAGGCAGGCAAGGCACGGAGATCCGGAGACCTGCCGACGTTTGGGGAGGTTTGGGGAGGAGATCTGGAGACCTGCTGACGTTTGGGGAGGTTTGGGCACCTCCCCAAATCTCCCCAAACGTCGGCAGGTCTCCGGACAGCAGCGGCTTGGGAGAGGTGCGCGCGATCCTGGAAGCACCGAAGCCTCGGCCGCGCGCAAGTCCTCGGTAAGCTCCGGGCAGTCACTTGCTTCGCGTCTCCTGAGGGAAGGGGGGGCGACTGGAGCGGGCGTGTTTCCTCGCCTGCTGGGTGCCGGATTTGCCCGGGGAACGCGCGGGCCCGAATGGCAGCGTGGAGCGAGGAAGCGGACAGCCAGGGCTTCCCCGAGAGCCGCGGCCACACAGGGTATTCCTGTGTATTCAGGCTTGCAAAATGGCGGATCGAGCCTCTGCTGGCGGCGGAGGCTTGCAGAACGGCGGATCGGCTTATGCTCGAGTCACGAACTTTTTCAAGTTTTTGGGGGTGAAAATGGGGGTCTCGGCTTATGCTCGAGTCGGCTTATACTCAAGTATATACGGTAAATGGATCTTGGTTTAGATTTCAGGTTTGCTAGACAAAATCAGCTGCATCCATGTTTTCCCCACATTTCAAGGCAATAACAGTTTTTGTCACTCTAGACCAGTGTTTTTCTAATCTGGCAACTTTAAGATATGTGGACTGCATCTCTCACAATTACCTAGCCAGCATGCTAACTGAGGAATTCTGGGAGTTCAAGTCCACAAATCTTAAAGCTGCTAAATCAGAAAAACACTGCTCTAAACTGTGTTCACTGTTTCCCCAAAATAAAGGGGAAAAGGATTATTTACTTTTATATATTATACTTCCCAAATAGGTCAAAGCAAGATTAATAAAACTTAAAAGTTTTATATTTATCCTGCATAGTAGTTTCTAAAGTAACATTTAGTAGTGTATGTATTACATTTTACATGTAGTGACTACAGGCAGTCCTTGCTTAAACAACAGTGATTGGGACCAGAATTTCTATTACTAAGTGATCCAGTGATAAAACTTGATGTCAGAGGATTCTATTGCTTAGCGACAGCAATCCCAGAATCCCAGTTGCTGTCGTTAAGCCCTCACAGGACTGCAATTTGTGATTTCCTGCTGACTTCCAACAAGCAATGGGGAACCCAGCACAAAGATGCAACTTCAGGGCAGCTTGCAAGCAGGTTGGCGGGTAGATAAATGCTAGCTATGGAGTGTGTCCAGCACCTTGCAATTGCTGTTGCACAGTGCTTGCATGCATGGGCTGTGTAGTGTGTGTGTGTGGGGGGGGGGTTGTTCGACAGACACGCACATAAAGTAGAAATCGCTGAGTATGAGTAGAGGGATTTTCAGGAGAAAAAACTGTGAAACTGACTTGCTGGAGTGACTTGGAACCTTCCCTACCGGCTTCCTTGTTGATCTTGCTTGTGGGAAGCCGGCAGGGAAGGTTGCAATGACCATGGCTAGCTGCAACCACTCTAAGTGTGATCCAATTGCCAAGCCTTCGAATTGCAATCACAGGGTTGTTGCAACGGCCAGAACTTCAAAGTTCAATTATAAGTATCACTTTTTCCGCATTATCAGACCTTTGAATGGCCGCTGAATGAGTGGTCTTTAAGTAAGGACTACCTGCAGTACGTATCCCTCAGGCCATTTATCAGAAATTTGAAAATGCTCAATAGATAAGAAAAAGTTTGAGGAAACATCAAAACAAATATTAGTGTATTTAGCCAAGGGATAGTGAAAGAAGAATCAATGCGGAAAAAGCACAGCTTATGTAAAATCACTCTACCAAGCAAGATGTGATATTATATAATTTTTTATTAGTTTATTTTGAGATTTATAAGGCCATTCAACTCAAACAGTGTGGCTCTGGACTGCATACAGCATTAAAATGCAATAAATGAAAATGAACAAAAAATGAAGAAAATTATATACATAATAAACAGATGATATATAAGCATAAAATGTAAAATGGCGACCAAGCACGCAACAAAACAACCACAGGTGCATTTGTACATTAATCAGGTGTTCTCCCAAGGGCTCTGGACTTAGGGTAACATTTGATCTTTAAGTGACCTTGCACTCCAAGAAAGGGGGAAAACAGATCAATGTGAATAATTTTCCCATTTGTTTGCTTGTTTATTTGTAAAATCTGTCGACCACTCGTCTTACCATGGGGTAACTCTGGTTTATCACATTAAACATTAGAATTTGGTGGTAACTTTGAGGAAAATCTTTGTACTTGGCATCCTAAATACTATAGGCTGCAATTATGTATCCCAATTTTCATCTCTGATGTCACAAAGTAGGCAAAATGAAATATTTGTGAGACATTGTGAGGAGGCTGGGAGAGCAATATAATATTAATCATAAGCAATCAAAAGTCAGAAGCCAAGCTCATTGATTGCTAATGTAAAAAAATAGCAAGCAGTTCCTGCTGACAAGAAACCTGGGGAAAAAAACAATTCAAACCATTCCAAGATTTCCACCTCAATAAGGTCACCAATAAATGAAGATTGACAACTCTTAATGCAGTTTCCAAGATTCTGATTTTATCCTTAATATTGGACTTATTAAGGATCTGTAATTCTTTTCCAATGCTGGGAAAGATTGAGGGCAATACAATACAAAGAATGAGGTGGCTGGATGGAGTCACTGAAGCAGTAGGCATGAGCTTAAATGGACTCCAGAAGATGGTAGAGGACAGGAAGGCCTGGAGGAACGTTGTCCATGGGGTCACGATGGGTCGGACACGACTTCGCAGCTAACAACAACAAGAATTCTTTTCCATGAAGTTGCCCAGTAATGTGGGGCTTAACAGGATCCCATTTAAAAAAAACTTAGCAAATTTCACTGATTTCACAAACTTTATCAATCTTCCATTTAAAAGAACAATTTTGAACCCCTAAAACAAAAACAAAGCCCTACATTTATAACATATCTAAGAGGGCATCATTACCGGCAGTTTTAGATTCATAGATTCATGGCTGATAAAACACAGAACACAGTAGCCCATTTTCCAGATATTTGGTTTCGGAAATGCTGTTCTAAAGCAGTCTGCCATTTCATGCCTGGACCACAATAAAGTGACCACCAGCCACTAAATTTTCCTGCAATCTCAATTTTCTGTTATATTGCCATATATCTCTCATGCATTTTTTACCATTTTTACTCATTTTCCAGGACTCTGAAACCTAACCCCATATCCACAGACTTTGTTACCCCAGGATGAACATTCCTAAGAAGTCTACTGTGTATATAGAAGAACACCATACCCTAACTATATTCACAAATTAAGATATTCATCTCCAGCATATTGAGTCTTAATAATCTTTTACATCACCTCCTTCTATGGCTCTCATTTGACATATGCACTTCAGGCATATGGAGTTATTACAGATTCCTCTTTTTCTCATTATGTGCCACATCAATTAACCTTTGACATCTTTTACTAATTATAAATCTATTGAACCTAAATGTTTTCTTCCAACTTCTAATGTGTAAATTTTTCTGCTGAAACTCTCACCCCCGCCGATTGGTCTATCCAGTTTCCAAATTACTTTCTTCTATCCTCTGTATTTAATGCTATACTAAGCATTAAAAATTAATAAATATTCCGCAGCAAGGAGCCTGCACGGACCTATTTTCTGATTCCTTCCCCCTTGATTTCTTACCTTGAGAATCTCAAAAGATTCTCAGCTTTCTTTCTTGGTAACTGCAAGTTCAGATTCAGATTCGGTCAGAGTGTCCTGAAGGTAATGAATCTGTAAAGCAGGGCTTTTCAGCCAGTGGTACGGGTACCACCTGTGGTACATTGGCACCTAGCAGGTATACACGACCATCCTAGAAAAGTGGTAGTGGGGGAGGAGAATGAGCTGAACCGGTGGTAGCACCGCATAAGCCTGAGTGAGAGACGACTGGAGCTGCAGGGCTGTCAGGGCTCAGCGGAAGCGTCAGGATCAGCGCTTCTTTTGGGACTGTCAGGGCTCAGTGGAAGCATCAGGATCAGCGCCAGGCTCCAGCTGGAGCTCAGTGCTGATCCTGGCACTTCTGCTGAGCCTAGAAGAAGCGCCGATCAGCTGGAATGTTGCAGCATCTCCAGGGTCTTGTGATTTATATTCAGATGCTTGGCAACTGATTCATATTTATGATGGTCACAGTGTCCCAGGGTCATATGAAGTGACCAAAACCTGCTGCAACCACACAGCAGAGGGGGGGGATAAAAACCAAACACCCCCACCCCACCCCCGCTGCCAATCCTCAACAGAAATGCTCACAATGTAAACCTCGGACCGGAGGAAGAGTGCCGCCAGACAGGCAGGCAGGTGTCTTGCTTGGCTGTGGCTTGGGGGACACATTTTTCAGTGCCATTGTAACTTCAAACAGTCACTAAGCGAACTGTTGTAAGTCGAGGACTACCTATACTTTATCACTTTTTTCCTTTTTTTTTTTTTTTGATCATCAAGTTTTTGACACCTTGCTAGGTGACTGGTGGTATTCGGATGTTGCCATATGCTAAAAGTGGTACAATGGGTGAAAAAGCCCTGCTGTAAAGGGCTACATAACTAATAACCAGAACCTTGAATTAGCCTCAAAAACATGCAGACATGACCTTACTTACAAACATACTTACTTATGTTCCAAGAGGCTGTTTGTAAGTCTGTTTTGTTTGCAACTCAAACAAACAAAATACGTGCAGTACAGATCTTGCCCTGCTTGGGCAATGGTCCACCAGGGTTGGGTGGTGGCAGGGGAAAGTTGGGAGAAGGCTGGAGAGGGTTGGTTTTCAGCACTCTACATAAACATACAGTGCCTCGCAAGTTGTCCCTTTCCCTCCTTCTTGCAAGTTCCTTTCTCACCTTTTCCTGCTGCCACCTAGGATTCACCAGACTCTCAGATTTTGCTAAGATGCTGCTGTTTGTGTGGGGCAAGAACTATGCTGCCTTTGTCAACAACTCCAGTCAAGAGGGTCTTGGGGGGGGCGTGAGCAAAGGTAGGAAGGGGTTGGCTTTTGGTGCACTAGATATGTATTTTGCCAATACAACCAAAACTATCTGCCTTCTCCCGACAGTTGCTCAGCAACTGTTCAATGGTACGGTGGCGCTGGAGAAAGGGTCAACATGGGGTACTGGACAAAGGGACCCATGCTCAAAGTTGCATCTGTTGCAGTGCCCCCATGGGCATATGATCAAAATTTGGCCACTTGGTAGTCCGCCCACATTTAAGAGGCCCACCTGTCTTTTTCCCCTCCATGTATGGGCACCCTGATGCTCTGCATTCCACTACCCCACCTGACTTCTGCCATCTTCTTGCACCTAATAAGGCTGCCCTGGCCTGGCCCTTCATGCTAAAAAAAAAAACCTTGCGCCACACTACAGATCTGAGCTGGGGTTGGGCTTCCTGCCATGCCCCAGATCTAGGGTTGCTGCTTATTTCTTATGGCAACCATGGCCAGAAACCAGGAGACTGTGAGTTCTAATCTCCCCTTAGGCATGAAAGCTGGCTAGGTGATTTTGGGTCAGTCAATCCCTCTCAGCCCAACTCACCTCACAGGGTTCTTGTTGTGGGGAAAATAGGAGGAGGAAGGGGTATCAGGTATGTTCATTTATATATGAAAATAATAAATGTAGGATAAAACAAACAAAAAAGCGGGGCTAAAAATGTGACTGATGATCAAGCTAAGTCTGTACCCAGTTACATTATTAAAATAAAGGAAGCTCTCTAGATCAGCAAATGGGGTCTTCCTAGTTATGGAGTAGTGCTGAGGTGCTTTCAAAGATTTCTGAGAGAAATAGTCAAAACTATTTTATCTTTTTTTAAGCTGTGTAGATCCTTTGCAGTTTCTGTCATCTATAGAACTCAAACATTTGATCTATTTAAGAAACACTTTAATATAAATTTTCCTTTCCCCATCTCTAACACATTTACCAGACTAGTCTCTTCTCCAATTTCTTCTTTTGACATCTTGTTTCCTTTCCATTTAGCTAAACATAATAATACCTCTAGATTGGGAATTATTTTGATAATAAATTATTCCCATCACTGAGCTACTTGAAAATGTCTAATAATTGACATGATCATAAAAGCCCGCAGGATGATATCAAAAGTTTAGAATCTGGCAACCCAATTATGCTATTTAAACTTATTAGCAACCATAATGATATGCCAACTTGCTATACTTTGCAAATTTCATTTTAACAAATAATTTCTGCCACAAAAATGTATAACTTATGTAAGCAATTATTCAAGAGATCAAATTTATTCATAGGAAAGTCCAATATTTTTTAAAAGTGGGTGTCCTACATGTAAAAAAGGACTCACCTCAGAAAAGATGCAATAGTTAACTAGCATTTCATCATATCATTGTTTATCATATTGCTTTTTTAAATTTCGGAGTAAAGACTAATCCAAAGGGATCAGTTTAACAATGCAACCATATCCCTAAGGAAGAGCCTTGAATATGTTAGCTATATATTCTGAACGGCTAGCAATTCAGTGCAATTTTTCATGTCTAAATATATACTATATGATTGTTTCACCATATCTACTTTCAAACATTACTCTTACCTATTTTCAACTGACTTTTTCTGAGGTTCCCCCTGAGATGTGTATGGCCTTCACTATGAGGTTATTTAGAAGAGCTGTAAAGACCTGGCTCCTATCTGAGATCTTTAGCAAAGGAGAGGGAAATCCTTCACTTCATCACCCTTGCCATCTTTATTTTTATGGTTTATTGATTTTATGGGGATTTCTGTAATTGTTGCAAGCTGCCCAAATCATTGAGTAAGTCAGCATATAAGTTTAATATATTATCAGAGTGTTAGCCAGATATTGAAATTGGTTTTGTTATTCTTATCCACTTATCATGTCCTTCAGTGCTTTTTTTCAAAAAAAAAAAAAAAGGTGCCAGAACTCTCATCTTGGCGGGCGCAAGAGGCAGGGTGGGGGGGCGGCGCTGCTGCAGTCACAGGTGCGAAGGGTGTTGGTGGCGGGCTCCCCCCCGGGGCCAGAGCCGGTGTGGCTGGTGCTGTGGGAGCAGCAGAGCCCACTCTATATGGCAGGGCTGCGCGGTGCGGGCAGTGGAGGCGGTGCAGGCCAGGCGATGTTTTAATCTTATGATTTTAAAAATATATTTTTTCTATTGTAAGTTGCCCCAAACCTCACCATGTGGATTGCATACAAATATTATATAATTGGTAAACAAAGGTAGAACATGTGTTAAATATGCATCAAATGATAATATGCTTCCCTACAAAGTCAATTCTTGCTCAATGACAGACCAAGGAGTTAACTCGGAAAGGCAAAAGGAAAATCTAGAAGAGATCTGTGCAACTTGTAGAAGGGAAATGTCCACACTGATAAATTAAAAATCTTTGTGGTCTGCAAAGGAATGCTGGTGGGCTAATCAATGATTTGGTGACTAGAGGAGCATCTACAGTGTTGGAGCTCATGGTCATGGTAAGCCATGGAGGCACTAGGCAACATGACTTTCAGGGCAGGGGTGGTGATTTTATTACTTTTTTTTTTTATAAAAAAGTCTGTGCTCTGTCCAAGGGTGCTTGGTAGGCTGCATGTACAGGTCTGGTCTAGAATTTATTTTGGAGCATTCAACTATCTAGAGCAGGCATGTAAAACTCATTTTCTTTGAGGCAACTTTTTATAAAAGAATTGCCATTAATTTGTTTTAATAAAATAATTTAAATCAATTTTTCACTTGATTTCAAATTAAATGAATTATATTGGTTGACAATGAGATTTTTTTTTTTAGTACAATTGCCAAATGCAATAAACTGGTTTTAGGTATATGTTACTGGAAGGAAAAAGCAATCCCTGCTGCGTTACTGATCCCAGAGAAGCATTTGCATGTATGCAGGTATCCTTAGGGTGCCATAGTTATGGCTGAGAAATATTGGTTGCAAAGTTGGCATTTCTGGATGTAATACAGATATTTTGGACTTATTTTTGTTTCTTTGCATGTTTGATATTTTTAAAAAGGCATATGCTACTGACTATGCTTATGCACATATGTAACATGATCACTGCTTGTCCAAAATTTTACTATACAGATAATACGACCAGAAGTTATTTTAGCCTTTTTAATAAATGTTGTTATTGATGTTAAGCTCACCAGGGAAAACATCATATATTGTTATGTATATACTAGGTTAATTATTTAAAGACTGAAGTGCAACATAACTAGATTCTAAATAATCTATTTTTCAAAACACACAACAGTCCAAACAGTAAAAGTAAAGTCCAAATTAAGAATATTTCATTCTTAAGAATTGTTTAGATTCAAAATAGTTTTCAAGAGTGTACAAAAGATACTATTTTTTCTAGAATCAGCTAAAAGACATATTACATTGAGAAAATTGTTTCTCATTTATTTCCTGTTACCTTTGATTTCATTGCAGAGATGTTAACATAAGAAATAGATTATTTTGTTATCTAATTTTACCTTCCAAAAGACAGAAGCAGATGAAAAATGTGAGGTTCTTTCCTGTTGGCTTTTTTGAATTAACTGTTTTAGATTCTAAAAGTTTAGTTCCTAAAGAAGTAATCCTGTAAATAATTTTAATGTCCTCTGTAGTGCAAGCTCTTTTATGACTCAAGGACTCCCAGAATTCCTGAGCCAGCATGGCTCAGCTTGGAAACCTCTCCCTTTCCCCTCAGCATGGCTGGCTCAGGATTTCTGGGAGTTGAAGTCCATAAGTCATAAAAAAGAGCCAAGATTGCCTAGCCCTGCAATAGGCTTAGGAAAGCCAATAAGGGAGCTGTTTTGGGGTTTTTTGCAAAAAAAAAGGTGCCGGAACGCCGTTCTGAGCGTTCTATGAGGAAAAAAAGCCCTGATGTCCTTCCCAAGGACCTAGGATTGACAGTGTTGTTTGATGATAAACATTAAAGACATTGTTGTGGGATGTAAGCTGTTCCAAATAAAGCTGCCTTTGGCAATTGACTGGTTGAAATTTTGTCAATGCTGATGGTATTCAAATGGTACTCCAGATGTTTTGGAATTACATTCAAGGTACCAATTACTATTTGCTTTGTTTTGCCATAGTCTTTCTATTTCTATTAGCGGCTCTTTATATTTTGTGATGTTCTCCAGTTTTTTTCTCTTTCCTTCTGCTGTTTCCAAATATTGCAATGTCCACTATCCAGACTTTTTTTTGCCATTCTTAACAATTAAGTCTGAGGTATTGCGTGGCAGGTGCTTAATCTATTTGAATTCCAGAACACTGGAGCATTTTAGCTTCTTTTTTCTTATTATGGTTGGTCGCAAAGTCATCAGATGTTTAGGTGGGATCTAGCATTTTTATCCACCTATCAAGTCCTTCCCAAGAACCCGGATAGGCATTGTTATTATGGGTAGACAGACTGAATCCAAACAATCTCTATTCAAAAGTAACAATTTTAAAAGACGGCACCAATTCTAGAATTCATCTTCATTTCATGGAAATGAAAGAGCATATAGCCCCATATCCAAACCTAATAAAGATTGTTCATTTATCAAGCTCAGAAACAGTACAAACACGTATCAGAGATCAATAAATTATGCTTAAGAAACAATAGTTCCAACTAGGACCAATTGCCATATTTTTTACAAAAACACACACTTGATATTTCCAATCTGTTTTTATACCATTAATTTTGTTTAACCTTTCTTTAAGCATATGTTCCACTACTTGATTTCCTTGAACATCAGTAACACATTTAAAGGCAATTGACATATGCAAGCCTCAACTTGCCCTGTTTGCTGCAAAGTGCCAAGGTCTTTCAACTGAGGTACAACTACAACCGCTTTCAACAATTATTTCCATTTCTCTCTATTACATGTGTGCTTAATTACAAACACCCTTCTGTTGTATGTTTCTTTCCATTACCCTCCCTAGAAATGCAAACACATAATGAGAACTGCAGATTCTTTTCAGTATTTATAAAAAGAGAACATAATACACTTCTCAATTTTTATCTATTTACTTCCCTGTTGGTATATAGGTGAATATTATTTTAAGACACTTCCTTTAAACTATTGAAGAATGTCTATTACTAGTCATCAATCAGTTCAACTTACTAACCTAAAATACAAACTATTTCAGTAGTTTAATTATACTGCTACTGTTTTAGATAAGTATATCCCATTTCACTAAGAATAAAGAGGGTACGGAAAAATGAATTTCTGATAAAGATAAGATTGACATTTAATTTAAGCTATTCAGCTTGGTTAGTATTGGTATCACACAAACGGGATTATTGCCACGTATTTTACAAGTCACATGGCTTCTTCCACGCTACTCTTGACTTGGCCAAAAGCAATTTTAATAATTCTCAATTTATAAATAAAAAAAATGATTGTAGTAGAAGAGCAAGCTGAGCTAGAAGGCAAGGTTAAACATGTCATCAGTTTGGAGTCATTATGTTGCCACAAGTGACCCAAGTGTAGCCCTCCTTGAATTCTATTGACCCTTATCTAGCACCAATTTATCTTTAACCATTAGTTGACTAGATTCTTAAATTCTTCTATGCTTTGAAGTCAACGAGTTTCTGGTTGTGTCCGATATAATATAGTTAAACAATAAATGTTTACTGGATTTTTAAAAATTTATACTGAACCTGTGAACTGCCCTGAGTCCTTCCGGAATAGGGCGGTATATAAATTCAACTAATAAATAAATAAATAAACTAGACCACTGGTTCATTAGTTTAATACTGCCTATATCAGGACCACAGCTTTCCAGATACCTTTTTAATAATGCTGTGCAATGTTTTGGATTCAAAGAGAAAAACGTGCCTTTCAGTGAATAGGGATGCTCCTACAGCACTTACTGGAACTCATTAAATCAGTGGCATCTTTTCCAGAGTTGCACAGTTGCCTCTTGTAGTTGCAACATCATCTCATTAAAAAAAATGGGTTTAAGTTGCCAGCAAATGTGTGTTAACAGGTACTTCGGGACATTTTTCTTGTTAATCCAAAGTTCTGCTCAGGCCTACTACACAGCTACAACTCAAAGTTCCATTATTAAAAATTATAATGATGGGGGGTCCAGTTTAATAAAATTCAGGAGACCAGATTCCCCAATAAATATTGATAGCAAATCAGGAATCTTTTTTAGCCCTTATCATTGAGACCAAGAGTAGAACACGATGCCTTCTGTGACCAGAGCTTATGTTCATCACTGAAACTAGTTAGGCTATCTAGGTGTCTGAAAACTGGAACCTCATGTAGAGCCCTAAAGAAAAGAGAGCAACTGCTCAGATTACTACTATTAGGATACTCAGCTCTTGGACTCTGCAGATATTTAAATTAATAGTTTACTACATATGAATGCTTAGCTAAGATCACAGTTAAGGACACAGAATAAAAGATATAAAATTAAGACAGGATAAGAAAATTTTCTCAAATGCAAAGCATGGGAAAATCCACTTAAATTAGTCTTTGGTAACCCTAATTCATTTTATGTGCCCGTTGTGTCAAGGCCCAGATCAGGATGTCCTACCTATGTTCCAAATGGACTACTGTAATGTGCTTTACATGGAGCTACCCTTGAAAAGTATCAGGAAGCATCAGCTATTACAAAATGCAGTGGTGTGAGCAGTTATGTGTGATACAAGGACTGCATATATTATACCTCTGCTGCACCTGCTGCAATAGTTGCCTATTTGCTTTGCCTCTAATTCAAGGTTCTGATTTAAAACTCTACATGGCATGGGATCAAGGTATTTGAGGGACCACCTCTCCCTGGTTATTTCTACCCCATCAAGACTGGCAGGAGAGGCATGTTACAGCCAGGGTGTTTCAACAGGTAAGACCTAGAGAAAACCCTTTTCTGCCATGCCCCCTGGCTTGTGGGATATTCCTCCATGGTGAGGCTAGCCTCAATCCCATTGGCCTTCCAAAGGGCCTTTAAAACATGGATCTGTCAATCAGCTTGGAGATCCCATGGCAGAATGGAGCCTACTAGCTGGCTATATGACAATGGAGTACCCTCTTTCTATGTTTTGCTACCATTTGTTTTTCTCTTTAAATTAAAATTGGTTGTTTTAATTGTTTTAATGTACTTTGATTGTTTTATTATGTATGTTGCCAAAAGTCATTATGTGAGGTGGGCAGCATAGCTTGGTAAATTAATCCATGTACCAATCAATTATTTCTGAAATAAACAAATGTTTATGTAATACATAAAAACACAAACATAAAAGCAAGTAAATATTACATTTTTAAAAATTTCATTCTTATATTCTTATGTTTGTATGTTGATAAATTTCTTTGCCTATGAAGCGATTGCTGCAGGTATTGGTAATTCATTCAGAGGTATCACTATTAAGCTCAATTAAATCTTAACAATTGTATATCAGAATATCATCTTAAATTTAGTCATACTTCTAGAACAGATGCAACAAGGGTATGGAATCAAAAAACACCCTTTATCGCCTTCCTTAATTTTCACTTAGATATATCCCTGAATCTTTAAACAACTGCATTGTTGTATTACTAACAAACCATTTAAACTTTGAAACATACATTGAATAGTATTTTAACTGGAATTAATTTAGATTCACAATTATCAGTTAATTCATACTGAAGGTATAGAAAATGAGTAGAAAGTAGTCTAAAACAATAAATGTTATGTGCAATGTTATAGTCTGACTAGGTTATCTTGGGGGGGGAAGTTAACAAATAAACCATAATTTTATTCTATGTATCTATTCTGCACTGAAATAGTGAACATATATGTTTTGTACCTTTCTAATACAGTACTATTTACTAATTGTGTTTTATTATTTTCATTATTTCTGAGTTTTACTGGGTCTGAACAATTTTAGTATGGCTTGTGAAAACAGCTTCAAAATCATGGTATGTATAGTAGATTTTAGATATTACTACTATGGTGCTCAGAAAAACATCAATTATGAACGAAGATTCAGGCTACCTGGACTATGCAATCAAAGGATGGAGAAGACTTGCAATGCAGAATCCTGAAACCAGATCTGAACAAGTATAATTTCACAAATTGGACTCAAAAGATCACAAAAAATAGATCAGATAGGATGTATTTTCTCATTTCATGAAGAGAACCCAAAATTTACTACATATTTTTATTACTGTACATTAAACCATGGTTATCATTATGTTTCAGTTCAGTTTAAGGAAGCAATGGAGCATTTAAAAAACTTTTTGCATGACTGAAAAACATTTTCCTATTTTGAATATTCAAAAATTTGACATGAGTGAGGTGAACCAAAAAAATTATTTTTCTTAAAAATGGTCACTTCAAGCTATAGCAATAAGGATTAAAAATTAAATATTGTTTACCTATTGATAATCAGAAAGGAAAATAACACTTATAACCCATTAACTAAACAAAAAAATATGTGAAGAACAGCCGAAGTATCTCCTGCGAGAAAAATACCCAGGTACAAAACTTCATTTTGTTAGCTTAGGCTGAAAATATTTTAGTCATCTACTTTCAATTTATGAGGGGCTACTAAAAGATGAAAGGAACACTCCATCATACATTTGCTTACCCAGTATGATAAAAATACATGCTAAACTAGAAATAGATAGACAGAGACATAGCCTCCTGCCTATCTGGTCATCAAAGTAGAAATGGTGCAATTAAAAGCAGTTTACTTGTCCTATTGTTACTTACTTGATGTTATTATAATAGATATCCAGAAGAACTGAATGTCCTAAAACATGCCTTCTTCTGGAAAACACTCAGCTTTTGAAGCTATATGTGGCAGAAGCGAGAATTAGATACTAATTGTCCTGGGTGTCAGAAAGTTAGCTAAATTGCACTAACTGCTAAATGCAGAATGTGATTTCCACTCCAAAAAATGCTAAATAGCAATGTTCTCTCTGTCCCAGCAGTGATAGAAGATATACTGAATAAAGCAAATTGATAAGGCAAATACATAATTTATTTGTATTTTATTGAAATGTTTATTTATTAAACATGCATTCCACATGTTTTGTCCTCCCCAAAAACAATTTTATTCATTTTTACAGCTCAAAATTTTGTTCCATAATTGTGAAAATTAGCTGTATTGCAACCTACAATTCCATTCATAACATAATCCTTAAATTCTCCTCCTTCCTTTTGGTACAAGAATATTTAAACTTATTTTGATTTTAAAAAAACATTAAAATTGAAAAATGAAGCAGCATGCAAGAGTTCAAGTACAAATCCTTAGGAGCTCATGACAATCATTTTTAGTCTTTCCTTTTTGAAACACAACACCCACATAGCCAATGTACAATTTCAAAAATGAGCAAACAGGATTATTTTGAGCAGTGTTATTCCGATGCTTTTCCAGGTGATTTTATTGGAACACTGTCTTCCAATTCAACACGGGGATTTTTAAACAAAAAATCTTATTCAGATATTGGCTGCTGCTGAGTTATCTGCTGGATAGCACTGGGCAACTGCTGGCTAACAGGAACAGCAGTAGAGTATATAAATGATTGAGAAGCCATATTGGATTTTAGGTTGCTGTTGATGAGATGCTGAGATAGGAGGAAGTGTGCTGTGAGGGACCTGTGAATAGACTGGATTCCAATTACCTTCTTTAGCAATTATTAACAGCATTTTAACAAGTAACTTTACAACTAGTCCTTATACTTATGACCACCTGAGCATCCTCATGGTCACATTATTGAGATTCGGGCACATTTCAGTCCATACGCATTTATGACCATTGCAGTGTCCATAGCCACACAATGACTATTATTTACAGACTTCACAGCCAGCTTCCAACAAGCAGAGTCCATGGAGAAACCAGCAGTAAAATCTCAAGTCCTAGACACATGGTGAATCATTTAACAACTGTTTTGCTTAGAAACAGAGCTTTTGTTCTCAATGTAGATAGTTAATCAAGGACTACCTGCATAGGCTTGACTACCCATCTTTCAGACAACCACACAGACCCATTCCAAGCTTTCTGTTTTTGTGTTTTGCATGTAACTTTAAAGCTTATATAGGGTTTATTGGTTTGTTGTATATGTATTTTGTTCCTGTTCTGTTGGAGCTCAGGGTGCATGGGAAAAAGCAAAAAAAAAAAAAATGGGGTTAGTTGGTGTATCTGGTGGTTTGAATGTATAGCACTAGCTCTTTTCGGATTTTGGTTTTGCTTTCCTTATCAGCTGCTAAGTGCACTTACTTAACTGCTGATACTGATGACACAGCTGACAAAATAATATTTTAATTTATTCTTTTGTTCTACTGTTATATTTTAATGAAGGCTGTTCAGACTGTTAAGCAACACCAACCCTTGTTTTCTGCAGCCAGCACAACCACTCTTAAGCAATACTCAGAAATATTTAAATTTAACAATATTTAAAATTCCCCAAAAATAGGACATTGAAGCAGCTTTGTTCTGCCTACCAGAAGTACAATCAACTCAGTTTCTGACATAATGCTTCAACTGGAATGCTTGGTTCCAAAATTGAAACGAAGTACTTCTGCTTCATTGACTATGCTAAAGCCTTTGATTGTGTGGATCATAACAAACTGTGGAAAGTTCTTAAAGAGATGGGAGTACCAGACCATCTTATTTGTCTCTTGAGAAACCTATATGTGGGCCAAGAAGCAACAGTGAGAAGTGGACACGGAACCACTGATTGGTTCAAAATTGGGAAAGGAGTCCGGCAAGGCTGTATACTGTTCCCCTGCCTATTTAACTTATATGCAGAGCACATCATGAGAAAGGCAGGGCTAGATGAATCAAAAGTTGGAATTAAGATTGCCGGAAGAAATATCAACAACCTAAGATATGCACATGATACCACTCTAATGGCAGAAAGTGAAGAAAAACTAAAGAGCCTCTTGTTGCGGGTGAAGGAGAGTACAAAATTTGGGTTGAAACTTAACATAAAGAAAACCAAGATCATGGCATCCGGCCCTCTCAATTCCTGGCAAATAGATGGGGAAGAAATGGAGGTAGTGACAGATTTTATTTTCCTGGGCTCCAAGATCACTGCAAGATCACTACTTGACTGTAGCCAAGAAATTAAAAGACGCTTGCTCCTCGTGAGGAAAGCCATGGCAAATCTAGACAGCACACTAAAAAGCAGAGACATCACCCTGTCAACAAAAGTGCGTATAGTCAAGGCTATGGTCTTCCCAGTTGCAATGTATGGCAGTGAAAGTTGGACCATAAAAAAGGCTGAGCACCAAAGAATTGAGGCCTTTGAACTATGGTGCTGGAGAAGACTCCTGCGAGTCCCTTGGACTGCAAGGCGATCAAACCGGTCAGTCCTAGAGGAGATCAACCCTGACTGCTCTTTAGAAGGCCAGATCCTGAAGCTAAAACTCAAATACTTTGGCCACCTAATGAGAAGGAAGGACTCACTGGAGAAGAGCCTAATGCTGGGACAGATTGAGGGCAATAGAAGAAGGGGACGACAGAGAATGAGGTGGCTAGATGGAGTCAGTGAAGCAGTAGGCATGAGCTTAAATGGACTCCAGAAGATGGTAGAGGACAGGAAGGCCTGGAGGAACATTGTCCATGGGGTCGCGATGGGTCAGACACGACTTCGCAGCTAACAACAACAAAATGTTCTCTATTTCATCTACACTCCAACCATGACACTTTACTATTTGGTAATTAATGAATTTATCAAATCTTATTTTACAAACATACTCAAGGTTTTGTACATCAAACATTCATCTAGCACAGTGGTCCCCAACCTTTCTGGCTCCACAGACTAGCAGAGGTAGTAGTGGTGGCAGTGGGAGGGAAAGAAGGGGTTGGTTTTGCGTGCATGCCCACCGTTTGCACAAATGGAGCTTTGCGTGCTCACACCCTCACCTGCCACTTGCACGGACTGGTTCGCAGCAGGCTGCAGACTGGTATTATGCCACGGACTGGGAGTTGGGGACCCCTGACCTATCATGTTATTTTTTTAATCTCTCTTTTCTGCAAACATTGCTCCAGTTGTAGGTATTAGAGTAATCAAGGAATTTACATGTGTGCATGCAGAATGAAATAACCCTACTGGAAGCATAAGGAAATGTTATTTAAGAGAGAAATATATAGATTCAAATTTAGATATTGAATGTAAAACATTAATAACAATATCATAGTGGGTCCAATCTAATAAAATTCATACCCTAGGAAATGAGACGAAATGCACAGAGGATAAACATTAAAAATCCTGTCTCAGTTACACATGCGTAACTGCAGTCCTTGATATTTTTGCTTAAACACCAATGAAGTAGGACTAAAATTTAAGCCTAGCTACAAGTTTAGTTTGTTACAGGAATAAAACTATTATGTTAGCTGTAGATTTTTAAAATCTTAAATACAGGAGAAAATTGAAAATCAATTTATATGGTGCCTTTCCTTCTTCTCTGACAAAGTAACAAGTGCTTCTTCCTGTGGAAATTATATACATGCTGGAGGATTCCATTGTTGCAGCTGATAAAATTTTATCTCGGAGAAGAATATTTTTCAGGTGTTAAGAGATGAACTTGCTATCATCTCTAGCATGTAGCATTTATTTCCAATACAAACCTCTATCACCTTTAGTGTTCATTAATCCACTTGTTATTTCTTTTCTTACGTTTATGCAACAAAAGCATCCCTTGGCAATTTACCTCTAAAAGTGAAGCAGTTAGAGCCTGATTGAGCCACAAAACCAGCCACATGGAATGCTGCACAGGTAAGGAATCCTAGCTTGCCCAGCATCACATTTCAATTGGACCTAATTCTGAGCAGGGAAGCCATATTGCTTACGTTAGCTTTACATTCAGAAACCATATATTTCCTTCCCAGCAAATGCAGCTAGGATTACAAATTTATCTCTTATTCTATGATTATAAAAAACCCACTTTTTTCTATTCATTTTTTTAAAATTATCAAAACAAGTCTTAACTGCATTTTTTCCAGTTTCATGTCTATAAGGGGATTTCAGCCTATAATATAGATGTTGTGTGTTCTCTAATCAAAAACTCTTGTTGCAGTTGTCATATATAAAAACAAAGTTCCATAACTTTTTTCTAGGTGCCAGTCCATTATTTTAATAAGCCTTTGGTTTCAATTTAATTTTTAAAATTTTCTGAATTAATGTATTTGTGTCCAAATTTCTTGGGTTTTTTACATCTCCACCAATCATGATAATTCATGCTGTTCACATTTCCAGCAAAAATCAGAATTATCTTTATACAATCTAGACAATTTTGCGACAATGCGTCATTTTATAAAAATTCTCTTTCAGGTTAGAACTTAATATACATTTCAAACTTTTCAACCACTTATTTCCCCATTGATCCATTTCTATATTATAACCAAAATTTTTGGCCCATTTTATCATACATTTTTAAATTGTTTTTCTTAATCTTATATTTCAACAAAAGTTCATACTGTATATTTTAGCAATAGCATGTTCAGTGTTAGTACATAATTCTGTTTAAACTCACTCTTTGTTTAAAAGTATAAATCATTTTATCCACTTTAAACCCTTCTGGTAATTCTACTTAAGAAAGCTATTGACAAGTATATCATCATATTGGCAAATCTTTTTATTTTATTTTACAGTCCCCTTGAGAAAATATTAGTACCTCATAGTAGTTAACCATTTATGTGTACTTATAATTAATTTCTCATCTGTAAAAATGCTTTTTGTGCTGAAGGCCACAAAGGTATTTTCAAGCATAAACTAAATTATAGTTATTCCATACTCTAGGAATAGCCTCCCTGAAACAATAATTTTTGAAATCTACATTAACCTTAGCTTCATCATACCACAGATGTTCATACCACCCAAATCTTAGATTATGTTCTTCTAATTCCAATAGTCTTCTACTTCTTACAACATCCTCTCTTTCTATACAGCAGTCAGCAAGGTATAAATTCCAATCTGGTAGACCCAATCCTCTTTCTTTTACAACTTGTAACATCTTATATTTTACTAGTGTTTTTCCCCCTACCATATAAATTTATAAATATATAAATGGAACATCAATTGTCAAAAGATATTTTCTGAAACAAAAATAACATTCTAGGTATTGTATTCATCTTATCACAGATATTCTACCCAACAGTGATAATTATACTTTGTCCCATCTTGACATCTTTTTTAATTTCACTCTATATTGTAAGAGAGTTATTTTAAAACAATATACGATTCAAATTCTTTTAATATAATCATTAAAAGTTCAATTCCCTTTAAAGGGACTGCCAAAATCAGAACCAAGTCATCTGCAAAAACTCTTTTTTAATATATTTTATTATTTTTTTAACATAATCACCATGAATATTTGATAAACAGTGTGTTGTCTGGCTTATATTTACAAACAATCAATAACAATTAATTTCTGTAATTCCATACTCCACATAGTAGCTTTCCTTGACTTTTTCCAATAATATTCTCTTTTATCAACCTTAATTAGTACATTTCTTAGTAATTTTAGTAGATAACAATTGAATATAGACATTTTTCTAGTATTTCTAAAAGTAACAACCACATCAATATGAATCTTTTTTAATTAATCACCTTAATCACCTTGTCATAGATCCTGTTTTTAAAGTTCTCATTTAAATTTGTTTTCCCCACAATGTTGAAAAAACATTTTTACCTGTTAAGATTTTCTTAGAATTAATTACATTTAAGTATTTATGTTTTTCCTCATACAAGCCATCCCAACATTTTTACTTTTCTCATATCTTAAAACAAAGACAAAGAAAAAAGAGGGAAAAAAGGAAATAATATAGTACTTGAAAAACACATCCCTCTTAAGATAAAATACATTTATGTCCAATTTTTTTCTATTCTTTTTCAGCATATTCAAACCAATATTTAATCTTTAAGTATTCTGTCTAATAAATCCACAGCTAATCTTTTAAAAATATTCAAAACATTATTAAAATTTTCTCAAAATCCATTATACTTAAGTATCTAAAACATTTCCCTCATATAAATCATCTCAACATTTATATATTTCTATCATAAACAAAAAATACTATATTGCTTAAGGAGTCTATCCCTCTTAAACTAAAATTCATTTATATCCAAAATTTTCTTTCTTTATCCATATTCAAACAAGTGCTTAATCTTTAAATATTCCATCTGATAAGTCCCATCATCTAATTTCTTAATTCTAACTTTAGCCTTTTTTTTTGCCAAACATCTTTCCTAATCAGTATGCTCCTCTAGACCAAAAGGTCTTCCCATAGTTTTGTAAATATTGTTGTGAGTACGAGAGATGAGTCAATTAAAGTATTTTTGTGAGAATGCTTCACCCCATCATATTCTTGAAAAAAAAATTCTTTCTCTCCTAGTTTCTCTTATCATTTTTATCTCTCAAGTTCTCGTAGTTCTCCTGACAGCTCTGTAATCCATTTTGCTGAATCTTTTTTTTCTCATCCTGACTTATTTTGCAATCTTGTCTTTTCCATGTCTAATATTTCCTGCAAATTTTTTTCCATCTGGGTTAAATCATAGTTCATTTCATTATTAAATTTCATCTTTGAATCTCTTTCCTCTAGTTTATGCTCAGTTATCTGCTTTACTTGATCGCTCTCTCTTTTTGTTTTCTGAGAGTTTGTTTTTGTGAAGTTAAATTGAGGATATGTTCATTTAAGTTTTCAAAGTTATTTTTAATTTCCTCATGGTTTGAAGTCATTGTCATTTGTATTAGTTGTAAGATAGCATACATTTCCTCCTGGAAAGTATTCATTTTTTCTTGATATGTTTTTTTCTGCATACCTCTGATATTCCATGATAGCCAAAAATCAAAGTTTTCCTTTCCCTGCAATCAGCTTTAAAGACACAGTTCAATAAGTATTTATAATCCAGGCAGGTTAAAAAAAATTCTTTTATAGTTCTCACTTTATAGATAGCCCAAAATATTTTCTTTTCTTTATTACAGCTGTTTTTTGTTTAGTTAAAATGTTGAAGGTCACAATGACAAATTATCTTTTCCTGGGCTTGCCAGTTCTGTTTAGATCAGCCATAATTGTGTATTTTCATCCACCACTAGATGTCAGCACGGGTTCATTTTTCAATTTTCAAAACAGGCAATTGTTTTCTGTTTTCATCAATAGTCTTTTGCCAAGAAAATCTTAACTAATTCCACCAAATTCACACTTATCCAGATTTAAGTCTTATATTCATTTCATTTCAGTATGTTTCTTTCCCCCATAAAAATTCAATTTGCCACTTCTGTCTGTGGGAGGGTGGAGCAAAAATCCCCCTCCTCTCACTTTTGGAGAATTTTTGCTTCTTGGGTTTTTTCCCCCAGGAAATCAATCAAGTAGAAGAGAAAGAATTAGTATTCTTACCCAATTCCAGACACATTGTTTACAATCAAGCTTGTCTTTTTGGCTTTGGCTGCTTATAGCTTGGACTAGACTCTGAAGTGACACTAGTCTTTCTTCTGTTGGTTTCTGGACAACTTTCCCCGACCAACTGGATCAACCCCGTCTCTCCACAGTCAACGGGGCTTCCTTCCTTCTTTGCCGCCTCTTCAGGGTGACTTTTGGCCCATTTAGAGTCCCCAGAGAAGTATCGGTCATAGGGTGCAGAGCCCTGTGATCCCTCAGCTACTTGCACTACTGTGCAAAACTGGAAGCCTCATCCGCAAAAACTCTTAACTTGTATGACTCCTTTTTATTCTTTATGCTTACATCATCTCATGTTATATGTATAAATCACTTCTTCCAAAACCTTAAATAATAAAGTCCAGTTCTAATTGTCAAAAGCCTTCACTGCAACTAGAAAGATCAAAACTTGTTTTTATTGTTTCAAATATTCCAAATTATCAATGACAGCTCTAACATTATCCTTTACATATCTTTTAGGGGAAAAAACCCCATATCAATCCCCATGAATAAATTCTTGCAAAATCATTCTTTCAGCTAAAATTGTTGTAAATAACTTGTAGTCATTGTTCAATAATGATACTGGTGTATAATTTCTTTTTGAAGTCAAATCTTATCTCTTTTTAGGTACTAATGTTATACAGATAATCTTTGACATATGACAATTTGTTCAGCGTCCATTCAAAATTACAATAGTGGAAGTTACAGCTGCTGCCGCACCCCAGTGATCACATGATAAAAATTCAAGCACTTGACATTACACCTATCCATCCTTGTAACCGGAGGGGCACTGCAACTCACCCCACTTATCTTCCCCATCTAGACCACCCTGCACAGCAGCACTAAGCAGCAGCAACCCTAGTTGCCCATGGGCCAGTTGACCTTCACTAACTTGGACCGGTTCCTTTCTCTCTGCAACAGCGCTTCCCTTACCATCTGCAAACAGGCACCTCTTTCCTTCTGCAAGCCAAGTGTCATTGGAAATCATCTGGTCTTGCCCAGATCTCACAAGAAAGGGACATACAGCTTGGAGAACAGCACGTCTTTCCCCAAATTGCATGTGTGCCACTCGTATTGCACAATATGAGGGCTTGAAGAGGAGAAGGGATTTTTTTTAAAAAAAAAAAGTCTTGTCATTTTATTTTAATAGCACTAAATAACTTCAGCCACAACAGGCATCAAATCTCCATGGCAACTAAAACTCACATTCAAGTTCTTTACCTTACCTTTTGTTATGAATATTCCACCAATTAAATTCACTTTTCAAGAATAAACAACAAGTATTCCTATGCCAAACTGGTCTCTTTAACTGGCTTAGTGAAAAATTATACCATAACACTTTCATCGAAAATAAAAATGATAAAAAATAGAGTGAGAAAAAACTGTCCCCTTATCTGTTTTAAAACTTTCTTACATTTTCTCTTAATTAAGCTTTTTGCAAATAGTTCTTGAATCTTTACATCAAAGTCTCTTTTCTTTTCTAAGCTCAGGAGGTTGTTCACCACAAGAACACTTATCTTTGTTACAGAAACCTGATTTTCCAATTATATAACACTTGAAGCTGAAAAATGAAGCACTAAAGTTACTAACATTAATTCCTTTTAAATTCAGAATGCCAGACCAGCCTTCAACTTTATCCAGTTCTACAGATTGATTTTTTCCAAGTCTTGCTGCAAGATATTTTTAAAAATAAAATATTCTTCAATTCAAGGTAGAATAATTGTGACTGGATACATCTTGATACTTTTCTTGGGAAAAATATAGAAGTGCATCTTCTTGGATTTTTTTTTAATTTCCCAACCTAACCTATAGTATAGCCATACTTCAGAAGTCTTCCATCCTATTTTAATTTTTAACTCCTGGAAACTGCTTGAACTAGTTGCTGCAATTTTCTTGGCAAGGTCTTTCAGAAGTGGTTTGTCATTGCCTAATACTTAGGGTGAGAAAGAGTGACTGTCCCAAGGTCACATAATTGGCATTGTGCCTAAGGAAAAAGTAGAACTCATTCTCCTGGTTTGTAGCCCCATAACTTAATAACTATACTACACACTACAAAAATTGACTTTCCATCCTATTATTAGCCAGATTGAACCTGTTTAGCAATCAAGTCCCAATGAGTTGCTACATTCTGAGACAATCACATACTAACTGCCACAACAGAAGATGGACAGTAATAAAAGTAATTCTTGATTTACAAAGTTATGATGGTCTCATAAAAAGTTACTTATGACCCACCCTTGGAGTTATGACTGCCACACTACACTCATAGTCACTTGACTGTATTTTGGATGCTTGGCAACTGACTCACATTTATGAGTGGTTGCAGCATCCCACGGTCACACAATCATATTTTGCACAAACCAACAAAAAATGTTCACTGATATGCTAGATTCCGACTTATGATCACAAGATTTGCTTAATGATTGCAGCTACTTGCTGAACAATCATAAAAACAGTCCACTTATTTGATGACTCATTTACAACTGCAAGGACTTACGACGAAAAGTCCAGGGTGAATTGTGATTGTAGTGTTTTAAGAGCCTAGCTTTAATAATACAGTTGCAAGAAAAAGTATGTGAACCCTTTGGGATTACGTGGAGTTTTGCATGAATTGGCCATAAAATGCGCTCTAAACGTCATGTAAGTCACAACAATAGAAAAACACAGTCTGCTTAAAATAATACTACACAAACATTAGCTGTTGTCATGTTTTAATTGAACATAAGATGGAAACATTCACAGTGCAGGGTGGAAAAAGTATGTGAACCTTTGGACTTAATAACTGGTTGACCCTCCTTTGGCAGCAATAACCTCAACCAAACGTTTCCTGTAGTTGCAGATCAGACCTGCACAACGATCTGGAGTAATTTTGGACCACTCCTCTGCACAAAACTGTTTCAGTGTAGCAATATTCTTGGGATGTCTGGTGTGAATCGCTCTCTTAAGGTCATGCCACAGCATTTCAATCGGGTTGAGGTCAGGACTCTGACTGGGCCACTCCAGAAGGCGTATTCTGTTCTGTTGAAGCCACTGTTTTGTTGAATTACTTGTATGCTTTGGGTCATTGTCCTGTTGCATCACCCATCCTCTGCGGAGCTTCAGTTGGCGGACAGATGGTCGTACGTTTTCCTGCAAAATGTCCTGATAAACTCTGGAATTCATTTTCCCATCAATGACAACAATCCGTCCAGGTCCTGAGGCAGCAAAGCAGCCACAAACCATGATGCTCCCTCCGCCATGTTTTACAGTGGGGATGAGGTTTTGATGTTGGTGTGCTGTGCCTTTTTTTTCTCCACACATAGTGTTGTATGTTTTTCCCAAACAACTCAATTTTGGTTTCATCTGTCCACAGTATATTTTGCCAGTAGTGCTGTGGAACATCCAGGTGCTCTTTTGCAAACTTCAAACATGCTGCAATATTTTTTTTTGGACAGCAATGGCTTCCTCTGTGGTGTCCCCCCATTTACTCCATTCTTGTTTAATGTTTTCCTTATTGTAATGTGTCAACAAAAATGTTATCATGTGCCAGAGATTTCTGTAGGTCTTTAGCTGACACTCTAGGATTCTTCTTTACCTCATTAAGCATTATGCGCTGTGCTCTTGCAGTCATTTTTACAGGATGATCACGCCTAGAGAGAGTAGCAACAGTGCTAAACTTTCTCCATTTGTAGACAGTCTGTCTTACCGTGGACACATGAACATCAAGGCTTTTGGAGATACTTTTGTAACCCTTTCCAGCTTCATGCAAGTCAACAATTCTTGATCGTAGGTCTTCTGAGAGCTCTTTTCTGCGAGGCATGGTTCACATCAGACAGTGCTTCTTGAGACCAGTAAACCCAAAACAGGTATGTGTTTTTAAAGGGCAGGACAGCTGTCAGTAACACATCCAATATCATCACACTGGTTGGAGTCAAGGTTGGCTCACCCCTGGCTCCAATTAGCTCTTGGAGAAGTCATTAGGCTAGGGGTTCACATACTTTTTCCACCCTGCACTGTGAATGTTTACATGTTATGTTCAATTAAACATGACAACAGCTAATGTTTGTGTAGTATTATTTTAAGCAGACTGTGTTTTTCTATTGTTGTGACTTACATGACGTTTAGAGCGCATTTTATGGCCAATTCATGCAAAACTCCATGTAATCCCAAAGGGTTCACATACTTTTTCTTGCAACTGTATATGATTCTGATATTTATACCTGTAGTACAGATACTGTACATTCCAGCATTAGAATATCTTTTCCAAGGGCTTTAGGCTGCTCTATGAAGCTGCTAGTCTGTTGTGCATTCTTGCCTCTGGTAATTTTGTTCATACTGCTATTGTGTTGCAAGCTGCACAGAGTCATCTTAATAGTGAGATGGATGGCATATAAATTAAATAAATGGTCAATCTTAAAAGGCAGAAATCAAGTACCAATCTAATATCTTCACCGTAAACTCAAGGTGTGACATTTACACGCATATAAAAGCAGTGGGGCTTGTGTCTTGATAAAGCAATAGTGGTTTTGTTATTGTCCTCTCTATACAGCTGCTATTGCTGACCGATTCAAGAGACATACAAAACATGGTAAGCTCGAAATGGCTCCTCTGACCTTGGAAAAAAAATGGTTTTGAGTTTTTCATTTTTTCTAGAATTCTGATTCTTCTACATCCTACGGTCAGCCTATTCTTTTGCATCTTATGATTATGTTTTCTTTCATGCCAGTGGAACAGCAGACAAAAGTTACATCCTTGCTGCTATTAGTTTATAACAGATTTAGAAGAGGAAAGAAGTTAATCCTGAGAAAAAGCAGCATATAGCTCCGGGCCCAGAAAGGCCTTTTGGAGTCTGGCCTGGAGTGCCTAATGCTCCTCAAGCTTTACTGATGACTATCTGGTTTGCCTGCATCAAGGAACTACCCTCACTCCTATTTTAGTTTTTAAACTAGATTCTTAATTTAGTGGGAAGAGAAGCGATCTCCCAATCAAGAGAATGAAATAGTGGTTTTTATATGTTGTCCCTCTTCCTAAAACAACAATGCCATCAGGTTCCTCATGGGCAAAGTTAATGCAAGACTAAGTGTTCAGGACAACTTCTCCATACAAGTAAGAGAGCCAGTCTAACATAACAATTAAGGCACTATACTAGAAACTAAGAGTCTGTGGGTTGGATTGAACTATGAGTGACTTTTAGCCCCACCCAGGTTATTGTGGAGAAAATAGGAGGCAGAAGCGTTACGTTCTTTGAATTGTACAAAATAAGGGCAAGCTATAAACAATTTCATTGCCATCATTGCTGACTGCTAGGCCAGAAAACCTATTTGCCTACGTTAGCAATCTTTAAACTAGAAGGAAACAATGCCTCTTCCTAAACAACTTTCCATAGCTGATAATGGTGGTGTTGAAAAAAACCAACAGGCCACACCCCTCCTATGAAGTGACAACACCATAGCAATGAAGACTGTCCACTCCAGGTTTATCTTGGATCTTGATTTATTGCTGTAACCACTGCAAGACATGGATTAACAGATTTAGAGAAGAAACGAAATCAGTGGCTTTCAAACGCTGTACTACAGCATATTGGTGTGCTGTCAAATGTCTACAGGTGTGCCGCATCAACCAGAAATCCATCTCTCATGACATCACCATGAATGGACTACCTTCTCATGTAACCAGTGATACCACAGAATTTCCAGTTTCACAACCGAGAAGTCCAGCTTATGAAATTTGTGCCATGAGGTTGAAATTCTCTGCTCTAAATCAATATTGGCAACACTTCTGTAGGCATAACACAATTGTCCTTATGATTATTGGCAGCACCAGGCAAACTATGTTGCTAGCTAACAGGAAGATTCCCACCCTGAAGCAGGCCAAGCAATGAATAAACAGCTCTTGGCAGGGGAAATTTAACAAAACTAAGTGATAAGGCACACTAGCGCACAGATCATGGGTTTAAATGATCTTCTCAAAGCTGCTTTTCCCTAGGGTACAAAATCCCCTTGCTCAGTATTTTCATCAAGCAATGCAAAGAGGAAGAAGGCCTTCAACTTCTGCAAGCAGGAGGACAAAAATGCACATCTCCTCAGGATATTTGGTCTGGTATATGTAGAATAGGCACCTCTTTCCTCAAGTGTCTTTCCAGCCCCTGGGAATGAAGATTCTTGAGTTAGATTGTTACTGTAATTCAGTAAACCTTCTTCATTTTTCTTATTTAATTATCTAAAGGCCCTTTCCATCAAAGCTCTCATACTAGGATCACCCTGCCCTTGAAAAACCTATCACTCCTACATTGTTAACATTATGCAGACAAGTAAAATCTATCTATTTTCAGTGAGACTTCGGCCCCAGATGATCTGACTCAAGCCATTTTTCTTAGGTATTTTCTTTTTCTTAGGCATTTTGATTAGTAGATTTCTGATTATTTTTATGTTTTGGGTTGTTGTTTGCTGAATCCTTCAAGGGCAGATTATAAGCATTGTAAACAAATACTCTCACTCGTCCATCACTTAAATATGTATTGATCTGCCATCACATTCTGCTTTTATGTGTATGCACATTTGCTATATTTCCAGCCCATTCTCCTGATACATCAGAATCAGAGGAGAGAACTCAGTTCAGCTGGGAAAAGCCCCCCCCACTTTAAAAAAAATAAGGAACTGATCCACATAGAGAAACATTGAATATTTCATCATATACCTTGGAATATGCTTTATCCCCTTCACATGGACAGAAGTACACATATTTTACATGCTATGTAGTCATTCTGGACCAACTTTTCCTAATTGGAGGTCACATTTCATTGGGGGAGACATCTGTAGGTGAGGCCAGGGAAAGGAAGGAAACTTAGAGAAGCCCATCTCATAAAACTACTTAGGAGACTCTTTCCAGTCCCCACAGACCCATAACTGTTAAATTAACTGCCTTGATAGAAGGATTCCTGAAGATTGAAATTATGTAGGAGCTTGCTCAGCCAGTCTGTTTTTCCAAAAAATAAAATAAAAAAAGAATCCTGAAAAGAAAGTATAAAAAAGCTAGCAAGATCATTCCTGAAACTTGCTTGGGTAGAATCTTGCTTCCTGTCTCTGAGCTGTCACTACTAGCTGTTTTGTGGGGGAAATCCTAGTATTTTTAAAACTGTTTGTATTGGTATATTCATTATTCTAAATGACTGGTTAGAAATTCCTGTAATAATAGAAGAAAATAAATATGTACAGTAGTTGGGGGCAGGATTTTCTGCCCTCCTTCCAGTTGATTAAATTAAGTATTAAGTCTATTGTAAGATGTACATCATAGGTTTATTTTGTTCTGTTTCAAAAAAGCAAGAAACTATACCATTAATTTTTCATAACTGTACCATAAAAATGCAGGGGCATGAATTAAGCAGGATTCAAAGTTAAATTCAGCCCACAGGCTGCTCGTTCTGTTCTTGATTCTGGAGGAATTTTTCATTACCATAGCAAGTTTTGAATCCTTTTTTTTGAAACCTATCATTTATAGGTACTTTATGCTGGGCAAACTAATGACTATTATAACTAGAATGGAAATCCAGCATTTCTTTTTTCCTGTCAAAATAGGCAGATTATGACTTGGTTGGGCTGCTGAGAAATTAAAAACCTGCAATTCTCTGCTGTTTGTCTTCCAAACTGAATTACTCATATGAGAAAAGTATGGAGGCTTGGTGGCACATTGGTTAGAATGCAATAGTGCAGGCTAACTTTGCCCAAAATCTGGAGTGCTATTGCTATTGCTATGGTATTTTCTTGGCTGCTCACTTGCTGATTGTATATGGAATGAGTGTACAATGGATTTCAGTTATATCATAATGGCATTTCCATCTTACATTTTGATTTATACCTTATAATTATGATTAAAGAAAGGTAACAAAAGTTTAATTTTGATTAATGAGTGGTGGTATATTAGAATTGATTCTTACATGAACCTTCATTTCTATTACAATACAATAATTGTGTGTTTGATTTTGCTATGAATGATCATGTACAGGGATATAATTGCCAACGCGAAGGCTGGCATGACTGAATTACCGTATTTTTCGGACCATAAGACGCACTTTTCCCCCCCAAAAGTGAAGGGGAAAACAAGGGTGCGTCTTATGGTCCGAAGGTGATCCGTATGGCCAGCCCCAACCTCCGCAAGTGGAAAGCAAGGGAGAAGGAGAGAGAGAAATTAAATTAGTAACATGATTGTTAAGTGAATCTGGTTTCCCCACTAACTTTGCTTGTCAGAAGGTTGCAAAAGGCGATCACATGACCCTGGAACAATGTGACCATCATAAATATGAATCGATTGCCAAGCATCCGAATGTAAATCACATGACCCTGGGGATGCTGCAACGGTCAAAAGTGTGAAAAATGGTCATAAGTCGCTTTTTTCAGTACCATTGTAACTTCGAATAGTCACTAAGCGAATTGTTGTAAGTCGAGGACTACTTGTACTTTATCATTTTTTTTCCTTTTTTGGGGGGGTCAAGTTTTTGACACCTTGCTGGGCGACTGGTGGTACTCGGACATTGCCTTGTCCTAAAAGTGGTACAATGGATGAAAAAGTTGAAAAGCCCTGTTTTAGTGTACTGATACTATTTGGTTCAGAATATTTTTTTCTTGTTTTCCTGCTCTAAAAACTGGGTGCATCTTATAGTCCGAAAAATACGGTATCTCACTACTTTGCAATAATGTAAAGCACATTTATAATACTGAAGAATTACTGAGATGTATTTCTAGGCTGAGATTTAAAATCTAGATAATCAACTATTTGATCAATTTTGGAAAAGGAAAGAGCAAAATTTGCATCAGATCAGCTCTTTTATTGGGAAGTATATAGTACATAGGGACATGGTGGCTCAGTGGGTTAGGACGCTGAGCTTGTCGATCAGAAGGTTGGCAGTTTGGCGGGTCGAATCCCGAGTGCCACGTAACAGAGTGAGCGCCTGTTACTCGTCCCAGCTTCTGCCAACCTAGCAGTTCAAAAGCACGCAAAAATGCAAGTAGAAAAATAGGGACCACTATGGTGGGAAGGTAACAGCCTTTGGCATCAAGTCATGCTGGCCACATGACCACGGAGACGTCCTCGGACAAGCGCTGGCTTTTCAGCTTTGAAACAGAGATGAGCACCGACCCCTAGAGTCAGAAACAACTAGCACGCATGTGCAGGGGAACCTTTACTTTTACTATAGTACATAGTCATATATAAATTCATAGGCAATATCAAAAGCCCAATTACATTACATAGCAGTAGATGTGAAGGTTCATGTAAGAACTAATTATAATATGCCACCACTCAGTCAAAATTACAGCATGAATTAAGAGAATAAAACAGTTATAACTAGTATAAATGCTACAATTTATATCGATAGACTATGCTTAATAACTGTTTAACTCTACTTAGCAACTGTTCAAAGTTACTATGGACTTCAAAAAGCTATTTAGGATCTGTCCTCAAGGTTAAGGCTGTTGTACACACCGTTGATCATATGACTGTATTTCAGGTGCTTCGCAACTGGCTACAACTGGTTACGATGTCCTAAAATCGAATGACCATGATTTGCAATTTCTTTGCCATGTTCTAGCAGCAAATGGTAAAAAACACCCACTGGATATGCTCAATTTGCTTAACAACCATATGACTTAACAACCACATGATTTGCTTAACAACCAGTGACTCACTTTATGACCACTGTAAAAATAATCATAAAATCAAGTCTGGTCACATGCTGTCTCAACTTATGACTGCAACAACCTATGACTGAAAGTCCATGCTACGTTGTGAATGTAAGTCGAGGACTGTCTGTACTTAGAAGTAAATCCCATTTAAGGAGACAATTCTGCAAAAATTCATATAGAAGTGAACTAAAATTCTCTCATAAAAACACTTAAACCACTGAACATCTTTCTGAAGGAATGCATTTTTATATAAGTATATACAGAAAGGTCCAAAAGTTATTTGTTTTCTGAGTTATATAAACTATAGGACAAAGAAATCATGTACTGTATTACAAATGAGAGTTAGTTATTATATGATCACATTCATGTTAGCCTGTCTTCTCTAGGCAAAGTCTGCAGTATCAATGACAACTTAAAAACAGGCTACAATTTCCCAGCTGCTTGTTATACTGGTATATGGAGCCAATACAATTTATTCCTTTAACATTGTATATATTTAGTTATTTTTCCTCAACCTCATCTAAAGCTACTGTAGGGTAAATTACAAGAAAGTTTTTTATAAATTGAAACTGCTGATTCTAAAAATAAGTCCCTGCAGATTCACAACTGTGTCAAGTTGGCTATCTATTATGCAGAAGTATATCTAATACAGTATAATAGGACTTTAATCACTGAAAGAGCAGTAGTGACAAAGTAACTAACCTTAATTATTCGGCTACTATCTTAGAAACTTCTTTTCAAAATAATTATGTAAAATCTAGAACATTAAAACAGGTTTTTAACATTGATCCAAACCTAGAACAACATATCTTTAACATAATTATCAGTAATTTTATATAAAAAGAAATGTTAATAGGAGATGCAACTGTTACTTTATAAGCAAATTATTTGAATTCCCTTTATTTATAAAAATTTAAACTCTGTTAAATTACTTCCCCCAAACCCCACTCCAAAAAAAGCAATCCTTTTTATTTTAAAAAAAATCCTCCTAGGAATTAGGAAGAGATATATAAGAACGTACCATGAGGTTTTAGATTAATAAAATATTCAACTTGCAGTAATGTTCTGAGGCCTAGAGAAAAGAAAAACAAAAACTTATGTTTTGCTACTGAAAAATATAGAAGAAGCCATATGCTTTGGATGGCCCTTTTGTGAGCCACTGGAAATCCCAACACAAGAAATAAAAGTAACACCTGTTTAAAGCAGCCATCTGTCCTTACAGGCTGAAGAAAACTAGAGTCTTTCCTCATATTCCTGATTTTCAAACTACAGAGCTAAACTGCACCTGGGAGCACTTGTACAAATACTGTTCACAACTTTGTTGCTTAAATGCTATAAATAAAGCCATCTATCAATGACTGTATATGCTGGAAAAATATGCACCTTAAACGCAAACATGCAGTTTTCAGTAGGTTTTCTCCCATTATGTTTAAACAAGACTAATTGTTCTATTGATAATTGAAACATGCATTTGGGGTTCTTAATACAAGCTTCAATTCCTCTGACATGGAACTTGAATTTTAAAAACAGACACTGACATTTAAATGGAAGTTCGCTTTAGTTCACTCTAGTATCAACATTCACTCACAATCTGTCAATTTAAATGCAGAACAATTTCTTCTAAATTATAATTTTTAAGACCTTTTGAGAGAAGTGTGCTGTTTTGTTTCATACCAATACAGATTGCTGTAAAAGCTCCTCTCCAATCCTAAATTTATGTTTAAATATACTGCTGTAACAGTTTTATTAACTGGAGGTAGAAATTTTACATTGGAATATGTGCTTTTCATTAATGATAATTTTCTTTTCATTTTTACAAAGATACCCTGATTCTTCATTTGCTCTAAACCACACATTAATATTGCTGTTTCTGGTTTTTCAAACACATAAAGAACTCAATATTTTTTATAATTCTTTAATACCTAGGATGGTACTTTTGGATTGACTATATGAAGAGTTTTCTGCAGATTCTAATTACTGGCTCTCTTATATGTAGCTAGAAAAAATTGAATTAATCAGGGCACATCGTATATTTTGGGCAGCGAAGTCTTTATTTATTCATTGTGGCTTGCTTTTTCCACTAAACTTCAGCTGCTATGACAATCAGATTTAAAATTTTGCAAACTGGCACTGGATATGTGCAATCAAGCTGTAAAGTTTAATAGCTTTTAGCAGGCTCAGCTTGCAATTTAAGCACAAGATGCAAAGTTAATATTTATGAAAAGACAGGAATTTAGATTATTTTAAAGATGAACAATATCACAAATCTCAAATACTTTTGCTTTTGATGTACAGTTTTGGATATATGCAAAAAAATTTGAATCATACTATTCTGAACTGGAAACAACCCCTTCTGAACCAGAGACATCCATCTCAGCTGTTTCAATTAACAAACTGGATGTAAATACGGTACTGCAAAAAAAAGCTGAAAGAGTTCCTTTAAAACTCAAAACACAATTGAAATTGGGCATTTTGCCCTAAAAGTGGGATGCTTTGAATTCAAAATTGCTCAGTTTAAAATGTTTTGCAAACTGTATTTTTATTTCTCTCATTATTAAAGAAATTATCAAGACCTTTCGATTGACTACAAAACTAGGGGAAAAGGTCAAAATCACTATCATCAAGATTCTTAGCAGTGGATAGGTATAGAGTTTTGTTTTTTAATTTAACAATGAAAACACTAGAACTGAACTTTGTGAGAGGTCAGTTGTCTTTTATTTCAAGAATAAAATGTTTAGAATTTACATTTCTGATGAGGGATTTTTTTTTGTTCATTTTACATTCAGATGAAGATACACAAAGTTGAACTCTGACAGATTATAATAATATTTTCCCAAGTGATTGAGCGGAAGAATTAAAATTTTGGAATTCATAATCACAGCTGAAAAAAATGCTCTTAAATATTCATACGATTTGTAATCTCAAGTTTAATATAAACTGTTAAAACAATAAGTAATATCCTTCCATGTTCATTTATGAATATATTTACACACAACTAAAATGCGGCATACTTTTCTGTGTCCATCAACCTTCCCTAACCTGGTAATGTTTAGATGTTTTGCACTACAAGTTTCAAAATATTTATTTATTAAATATATTTATTTAAACTATTTATATAGCCACCCAACTCATGAAAATTACTCTGGGCAGTGCACAAAAATTAAAACAAACAAAAAATAACATTACATAAAATATGCCTAGGTCCAAAACATTTAATTTTCCATCTATACAGACCAAAACAAATTAACCCATCAAATAGAGATCATGTAGTTCAGAAATTTAGCTTCAGTATATTTAGAAGTGACAGGTTGGATAAGATAGTTCTAAACAAAATAGAGATGTGCATTTAAATACATGCTGGAGAAGAAGAAAATCTTAACAATGGTCAAATAAAATAGAGCATGTAAACAAAACAAGTTTAACGGCATTTCTAAAAATGCCTGTAGTACATCACTGACATTAGGCTATATGATATGGGAGCAATATATATTTTCCTATCCTATTTAAATAGTGTAATATGATAAGATTTTTAGGATTAGATTCTTTAAATTTTAAATAATTTCTAATTTTTATTACAAAAATAATTCATTTAAATTTTATTTATTATATTATATATATATATATATATATATATATATATATATATATATATATATATATATATATATATATATATCTCAAAACAGCATCAATACCTATAATGCATAGTTTTGAGGAGCGTGGTGGCTCACAAGATTACAATGCTGGGCTGCCAACTGGCAGGTTTCAAGACCCATCACTTCTGCAGGATGGGGTGAGCTTGCATCACATGCTCTAGCTTCTGCCGACCCAGCAGTTTGAAAGCGGCGATCGCAAGTCCATGAATGGGTACCACTTCAGTAAGCAACTTCACAGGGATACAAAAAGAGCACCCAATTGGGCATCCCCCAGCAAAATAACTTCATGGGCAAATCCTTTTGCTATGGAAGCACTTTGGTGCTTCCAACACACAAAAAAATCCATAGTTTTAATAAGGTGAAGCAGATAAAATTTTAAAAAATTCTTCACACTTTTCTCAGTTGCATACTCTAATTTCCACATATTTTAAAAATATTGTTCTTGCCAGGCTGGGTAGCTTGGCATGTAGTAATGTGTAAGAACAGTTAGGTGTAACTGAATCATGCCCAACTCCTGGCAATTGTATTGACAAATGGTTGGCTGATTGATCATCCGTAATGTACAAAGAAGTAGCAAAGAACCTTTTAAAAGATACTAAAACAAAGTAACTCAGGAAAAAAGAAGATATCTGAGAAAAAATATAACAAAATACTCAAATTTAATCTAAACTTTGTCTCCAAAATCCGCTCTGCCTACAAATCAATTTCTGCTGTGTATCTCCTTAAAAGCAATCTAGAATTTATGAAAACAGAATACAGCTTTAAGCATCATGATACTGATTCTTTCTATAAAGAGAAAACACTACCAACCAAGCCATTCAAAACATTCCTCATCCCTTAAAAAGCATTCAGATATCCAGTACAGATGGTCCTCGTTTAGCAACCACAATGGGGACCAGCAATTCAATCATTCAGTGAAGTGGTCACTAAGTAAAACTACAACTGTGCTTATGATTTTACTTCACCTTTTTTTCCCCTTTACATACCTGAGAAGGTTGTAAATGTAAGGACTGATCGTAAAGTTACCATTTCATCAATTTATAATTGTGAACTGACAGCAAACAAGGCAGATACTAAACAAGAACTACCTGTATAGAGTTTAGCATAGACACCATAACCATTATAGTTCAGACAATGTTGCTAAAGACTGTTGTTCTTTAACTATACAGATTTCTTTTTGTTTACAATCAAGCCGATTGTCCTTTTCTTAACAGAGAATTCTAAAAATTGAAACACACAAGGAACTCTACATTAATGCCATCAATTTTTCCCCTTATAAACTGGTATCTTTAGCTTGATAAAAGTTTAGGAGATAGGTAAAACATCATGACATAAAGCTCAACAAAAATGTCTATGAGAAGATGGGACTTAGATTTATATCAGGAAAGTAAATCTTATCAAAACAGTTCGGTAATGAAAGAAGATTCTTAGGAACTCAGGATTTTTTTCTTCCTTTAGGCAATGGGTTAACTACCTTTTGAAAATGATCCAAGCATAATTTAAAATATCCTTTTATCAACAATAATGCATTCTGAAAAATAATACCTTACTAGAGTTCTTAAATAATAACATTCATTCATGCAAAGTAGTCTAAAGTAAATGAGGCCTCTTACACACACACACACACACACACAAACACACACACACACCATATCCGGCATTCTTCTTACAATTCCTATTTTCATTCTTTATTTTCCGCAAGGCAAGTCAGCCAATTGTAGGTATGCAATTCAGAGAATTCTTACAGCAGATGCAAGTGAAAGCAGTATGAGTTTCCCGGGAGTATTTTCCATTTCTATGAGCAATGCCCTCCTTGGAAACATGCTGTCAGTTCATGATTTAGATCCAAATCATATATATATGAAAAAAAAGATTTCGCCCATATTTGACCCGATGAGGTGCTCAAAACACTCAAGACATACATATGTGTGTGTCTGTGTGTGTATATGTATGTATGTGTATATGTATATATATGTGTATATGTATGTATGTATATGTATATATGTGTATGTGTATATCTTTGTGTGTGTGTGTGTGTATATATATATGAAAAATTAATCTCTCCCCACCCATTAATTAGCTGTGAATGGAAAAGTTAGCTTACATGTCAAATTGCAGTCTATATTAACCAAAATGAGAGGATTAGCAGGACACAGAAACATCAAGCTGCAACATAAACAAGTAGCTGTAATGGAGACAGGAGAATGGGTGAAGCCACCACCATTGCTTTTACCCATTGACAGCAAGCACCGTAGAATAATATGTAGAATCAGTAGAGAGCCTCTTCTATACACAGGGTTTATATATTTTTCTGGAGTCCTCCATTTAGGGAAGCAAAAACAAAAGCAGCTGTTACTTTTCCTCTACTATTTAACTGTAACAACTCACACTCTACACTGGAGAGCAAAAAGCAGGGGGTGTTGAATGTTCTCATTTTCTCCTTCCTTGAATGGGAATACTGTTGTAAGATTTCATGATTTGACAAGAATGAGAAGCCTAAGCTTGCTTGCTTGCTTATTTAAGAGATTTATTTAAGATCACTTTCCATCTGATGAGCTACAACTCTCCCAATAGATTAAGAATATTAGAAAACAGTAAAAAACCATCATCGCCCCCCAAAAACCCCAGAGCCCCAAACCAACAATGCCCTGTATATTTTTAAAAAACCAAAGTCATGGTGTCAAGCCTCCTACCATAATGCTTTAGGGAAGGCAGGTCAAACTCGCGATGCCATGTGATGTCACGTGACATATCGCAACTTTTCCCCCATTGCCAGCAATGGGGTGGGCGCGATTTCGGCGTGATGCATCTGGCCCACAGGCTGGCAGTTTGACATGCCTGCTTTAGGGGGACACCCAGTATTACCTCAATAAACAATTACAATCTTTGGGATGGAAAGTGTAACTGAGGTGTCCAACCTCCACCAGAACACACTCAGTGAAGAGGAGGGCACCACATCTCCAAATCATTAATTCTATTATGCAATTGCTCTTATTATTTAAAAAAAAGCTTCCTAACATTCAGTATGTTATTCTAATCCATTTTTATAAAATGTCCTTTCTAGAATAAAGAGCAGGTCTTTTCTATGAGTTGCACTTTCACATACTGAAAGTGTGCTGTTGTATTGCTGAACCTTTTGGAAGACATTTCTGGTTTTTGGCTGACAAATATAACAGTTATTTTAGTTCAAATCCAAGGGGAAAGAGGGTGCAGAGTTTGGAAAAAATTCAAAAGAACTCTGCAAGAATGAACAAAAGAGTAAAATTTAGGGGCTCAGAAATCCTTCATTATGCTCCAGAATAAGAGACCACACCATTAAACTCAATGCAACTTATTTCAGAATAAGCATTCAGACCTTTATACTTGCTAAGCCTGATACATTAACCTTTTGAACTTTACAAAGTTTCTTTCCATCCTCTCCTTTTCTCCATCTTACTTCTGTTATTTTATCCCTTCTGCACTTTTCCCCTTTTTTTTTCTTTTTACAGCATTGCTTCCATTTACCTTATTTCCATTCTCTTTTCTTTTCTCCCCCTTTTTGCTGTTTCTTCTGGAAGAGGTTTGAGTGTTATGTGCATTGCTTTTTCAATTATTTCACCCAGAATCACTTTTAATTAGTAATGATACTTTCAATTAATACTTTAAATTTTAGTACTGCTTTTGGAATGTAAGCTTGGATCAATGAACATACATACGTGAATGTGCACACAGACAAGTGCGCCACATGCATATATTTGATGCCGTGAAAAAAAATCTCCAGGATTACGGTAGTCTCAACTAAAGTTATCGAAGTGGTAATTAGTTGATTAGGTATGGAAGCTGGACATTTGGAGAGTTCTTATATTATTCTGTTTAATGTTTCTTTGGGATTTTAACTTTTTCTATTGTTTTTGAATTTTATCTTAATTTCAGGGTCCATTTGGAAATGTATGGTACCTATCACTTTTTTTCTGTTTTTTAAAAATTTTCCATTATTTTTCCAGAAGACCATGAGGCTCACATAGATAGGATACCTAAATTTCGATGTTCTGCACTAAGGATATGTATCTGCACTCCATTAAGCCCTTAGCCATCAGTTATAATCACTTTTTTTAATAAAAAAAACCCCAATTGTGTGTTACTTATAAGAACAAAAAATCTCCGAATAAGTAAGACCCAGCCACCTACTCAAGGGCATGGACTTCAAGTGAAATGAGCCACTATATCCACTTAATCTTCATCACAGCAATGAAAAGCAGTTGAGTAAACTATTCAAATCTTTTTCATCTTCTCCAGATATGAGGGATGCTAGTGGAAATAATGCTGTCTACCACAAACATAAGTTGTCTGGAAGAATGCTAAATAAAGATACCAGTTGGGTGTTGAAATATGGAAAAGAGAGACTGAGATCTGTGTATAAAGTATATAATATGAAAAATAAAGTATCCAATAAAAAGAATGTGCTTAGATGTGTCAAGGCCTCAGAAGGGAGGTAGGCATGACAGTAGTAGGCTCCATTGTCATTACTGAGTGCAATTTGTAAGAGTCTCCAAATAAATTTTTACCCACTCTCTGCATAGATAATAAGGCAGTCAACTATCTCAATGTAAAGCCACAGTAGTAAACAGGAATCTAAATATCTCTAAAATAAATACAAAGTTGACACCATTTATCTAGAAAGGAATTTCCTTCACATATTTAAGTAGGTGCATGCCTTAGATGAAAGGTTGGATACTTGAGGTAATGATTGAATTTGACTAAAAGATTTTTTTTTGCTGCAATACAATTGGAGTAAAAAACAAGAATAATACAAATTAAGGCTTTATCTTTGAAATTTTTTCATTCAGAAAGTAGTTATTGCCCTGAATTTTTCAGACATGTTAAACAGAATGCTAACCATAATATAGTGTATCAGAAATCATACAAGAGAAAAATTCCTATTGGTTTGGAGATGTATCCAGCTCTGCCCATCCTTTAGCACGCTAGAAAACACAGATAGTATTCATTCCTCCTCCTCTCTGCAGCTCTCCAGTTATTCCTCCAAAACTCCGAGACTTGGAATGCAAGGCAAAGGAAAGCCCAATTTGCAAAAGTCCAGTTGTGTAACATGAAAATATTAAATTAATTAGCATTGGTGATTTTTAATTTGACATCCCATATGCCTTCTGTGGTTCAGTGAGATATGTCAACAAAGTAAATATACTTTTCTTATATTATTTAATAAGTCAAATAAGAAAAGATATGGAATTCCTGTCTCAACAAACTTACAAATTTACCTTTTAAATTACTCAAAGAACATTTTCTCAATATTTTAGATTAGTATAAGAGTATAATCTGTTTTCTTGCCCAGGGAAATAGCTAATGGTGATACCTTTAAAGTTAGGTTTTCTAGAAAGCAATTTAATATATACAATAATATTATCCATAGTCTGTGAAAGCTTAAAAAGTAATGCTGTGGAATCTGTCATTTTAAGATACGAAACAAAAAATAATAAGCTGATTAGTTGATCACTGGTTGTGGATCAGAAAAAGGTTCACTATTTGCGCTGTAAGTCTGCACCATATCATGATCATACTTTATTAATACACTAAATTATATATTCTGGCTTTGAGTCTATGGGACATTGTAATCTTAGTGATTAGAAATTATACAGTTAGAAAAATAATACTGTTTTTTCTAAGTTTATAAATTACAAATTTTAATTTAAAATAAGACAACAGGTGGATGCAGCGAACAAAAAAAGCAGAAAATTGCCACTACTGTAATAAGAATATAAATAGAAGCAACAATTTATATTCTGTATATAAAATAATTTGCAATATACCTATTAATACCTAATGAAAGAATAACCTATCCATTTTTGGTTTTTGCAATAGTTTTCAGAATGTTATATCTTTCATATATGTGTGCTTGTGTGTAAATGCAGAAGTACACATATACACGGTAGTAAGTTCATGAACTAAAATGACACAATACATGTCTTATTCAGAAAACAGCCCTAGATTTACCGAAATCTTAATAATCACCTAACCTTCTTTGCAACTGACAGTTTAAGAAATAATATACCCTTATAGACTCTTAAGGGGTTGTTCTATCAGATAAATCAATATATTTTTGTTGGCATTGTTATAAATAACATTCTATTCAGTACAGATTTCACAACTGTGAAAAAAATACAGTTGAAACAGTTTCTTTTATAAGAAACCTAGAATCTCTTCCAAAATCACAATAATTTTAAAAAGTGAGCTGCAAGACATTTGGGTTGCATTCTAAATAAAATATGAATTTCAATGATCAGCATTAGTAATTGAGAAATGTTTCAATTCCATGTTAAAAACCTGGAGCAGAGGGGGTCAGGTGCAAAGTAACTGAATGTCAACAACTTGTCCCACTGAGGTGTATAAGAAATATTACCTTTTGTCCAGGAAGAGCAAACAATTACCATATGCTCCTGGTACAAACCTACAAGTCATAATTAGCAACTACAGTGATGATTAAGCACACACATATTCCAATTCACAAGATTTGTAATTTTTTATGATCAACTTGATTTCCATTTCAGCGTTCAAGAAAAATAAAATAGCACAACTAATTAATATATGTAAAAGCTACAATAATGAAGGTGATCCGGATAAATTTTCCCTACCACTTTTCTTACATCTTTTCTTTTCATATACAAAACGTCCTAAACAAACATAATTTTCAGACAAGAAAGGTTATTTGCAGCTTTTACCCCAAGCTCAATCCAGAGAAAATCATAACCAATTGAAATTACACAGGCGCATTAAAAATTTGAATTAAATCACACCTCATGAATTTCTCAAATATTTCTCTCACATCTTTCAAATCAACATTGTGTGGTATTGCAGTGTTTAATGAACAAGAGAAAGATCTGCACCACAAAGATGAATGATCAAGCTAATGTCAATATGTAGGAAACAACCTGCTCGTAATAAAAGTACTGAAAAGGTTAAAAAGCAAGTAGGGTGAGGATGATCAGAAGCAAAGAGAGAGAGAGAGAGAGAGAGAGAGAGAGAGAGAGAGAGAGAGAGAGAGAGAGAGAGAGAGAGAGAGAGAGAGAAGAAAAGTTCACAAGCACGGTGAGTCTACCCCAATCCCCAGTTGGAGTCCAAGGCCCACACACAAGTTCCAAACCCCTAAATCTTATATATCAAATTCCCATTTCCAAGTTAAAGCGTGGAAGTAGCCAGAGCATAGACAGCCACTTTATTTCCCCTTCGTTCATTAACTCCCTAAAAACAAGAATATTGAAGCACATTAAAACGAACAAAAAAATGCCCCCCTTTCCAGACACCTTATGAGGATCATCAGGGAGCTCCCCCCCCCTTCGCATCCAATTTCCTTTCCATTCCAAACCCCCAGTGCAAATAATACCCACTTTCCCATTTCAACTCCACCAATTCACTACAGCCACTATCAGAGAAGAAAGGAGGGGGAAAGAGGGGATATATAAAGAAAGCACAAAACAGGCCGGGGGAGGAATCACACACACACATACAGTCTCAGACACAGACACATTACAGTTTTCCCCGCTTTGCACATTCAGTGATTCAGCTCAATGGAGCAACTCCAGGCCGGTTTCTCGATGGAAAAAAGGGAAGCGCGCGGCGGTGGGGGGGGGGGGGGAGATGCAGATTACAATCATATTCACCTGGGCTGTGGAGGGCTGTGGTAGTGGTGATGGTGTTGCTCTTGCTGCTGGAGGTTGTTGTTGTGGGTGATGATGAGGATGGGGGTGAGGCTGGGGGTGAGGAGGAGCAGCAGCAGCAGCAGGAGGTGGTGATGGTGGTGAAGGAGGAAAGGAGCCGTTGTTGTTGATGGGTAACAGTCGCCAGGACTACGGTGACTATGGCGCTTGATTCACAAGGCAACGGTTGCTATAACTCACAAAAGGGAGAGAGCGAACGAGAGAGCGAGAGGAGGAGAGGAGGCGGTGGCCCAGCCTCACAGGCCCGGAAGAGGCGGGGCTTTCAGTATTGAATGATAAGTCCTCTCCCTCCTCCCGTCGGGCTGAAGAAGGGAAATTGGGGGTTGAATCTTACACGGGCGGCGCGCGGGGGGGGGGAAATTAATGTGGGTTTTCTTCAGTACATCTGCGTGTGGAGGAGGAGGAGGAGGAGGAGCGCGTGTGTTCCTGAGGAACAGTTGGGCTGCACGCGGCTTCAGAGCAACACGCTCACTCGGCACAGCCGCCTCAGCGCGCCTGTAATCAACTCCCTTTCAACAGGAGGGCATCCAAGGGGCGGGACTAGATTCCCGACTCCGGAATGGGGGGGGGGGTGTGTGGGGAAAAAAAAAAGCCTGGCAACGATCCTTTATTATTTCCGGGGGTGGTGGGGGTGGGTGGTTGAAAGAACTGAAGCCGCGCTGATCATTGAAATATCCCGGATGTGGAGAGCGGCTGAGCTGAAAGGTGTAACGTGGTTCCTTTGGGGGGGGGTCGGTTTTTCCCTTTGCCTGATTTCGCACTTCGGAGCCGCTCGGCAGGAAGGCGCGTGGGGAGAGCGTTCTGCCCCAGGACCTGATTTCTCCCTTTTTCCCTCCCCCTCCCGCCCTCTTCGGGGCGTTAAAATGGCTCGGGTTGACTAGTGCCGCCGCCGCCGCCGCCATCTTAACGCGGGGAAAGGACTGCAACCAGAAGGCTGGAGGTCTCGAGTGGTTCCGAAATGCGGGGGATGGGCAGAAGCCAAACCGCCCTTTTCCTGGCCTGAGGAGGGGGGGGGAGAAGCGTGAGGGAAGAGGCGGGGCCTCCGTGCTCGCGGCGGCGGCGGCGGGAGAGGGGGGAGGAGTCACCACGCTGCCAGCCAGCCCCTCCCTCCTTCGGCGCCCTTTCAGGGTGGCTGCTGGGCAAAGATTCCCCTCAGAGATGCGCAGCGACGGGGCCATCCGACCCTCTGCGGGTGCTTAACGAGGCAAAAGGCACCAGGCTGAGGCGGAGGCTCCTCGGCGAAGCCGGTAGCCCAGCTTTGGCTTTCCTAGCCCTCCCCGCGACGGGAGGCAGGAGCCGTTTTCTCCCTGCTTTCTTTTGGCTGTCTTTTTTTTTTTTCCCCCATACTTTTCTCCTCAGCTTTCTCACAGGAGAGAAGCCCAGAAAGAGCGCCGTAGTACAGGGGTCTTCAAACTTGGCCCTTTTATGACTTGTGGACTTCAACTCCCAGAATTCCTCAGCCAGCAAAGCTGGCTGAGGAATTCTGGGAGTTGAAGTCCACAAGTCATAAAAGGGCCAAGTTTGAAGACCCCTGCCGTAGTTTCTGGCATTCGGCATTCACCTGCCGCCTCTTCCCGTTTTCCAAAGAGAAGCTGGGGGGGGGGAGGAGTGAACAAGACAATATAAAAACTGGCAGCAAAGTTCCCTTCTCAGATGGCCTCTTCAGATGCCTTCCGAAAGAAGGGGTCCTTGCTTATTGTATAGAAACTTACTCCCCCGGGCTATTTTTCAGCATCATAGTTTTGACGTCTTTGTTCATTAATATGAAATAAAAATAATTACTGCCTCATATATCTCAACTTGAATCACAAATGCAAACGATGATCCTACTTTCTCGATATTTCTGGATTTGGAGAAGGGAGTGTTGTGAAAAGCAAGAAGATATACGGTAGATTGGATGAGGAGAATAAATAATACAACCACTATAGTATTGACTTCTCTCTTTTTTTTTTTTTGGTTTCCCAGGAATGTTTACAGGAGGAGTGTGATCTTTGTATGTATAACAGTAACTTTAGGAGTGTGATCTTTGTATGTATAACAGTAACTTTAGGAGTGTGATCTTTGTATGTATGTATAACAGTAAGTTAGGGTTGAGCATAAATGGTGATATAAATAGGAGACATTCCAAAAAAATGAAGTAAATTTTTGCATATCTGTAGGACCTTCTCTCCTTTGCCTGGCTTAGGATGCTGTTGTTTGGACTGGATTTGGCTCTTTTTAAATCTGACTTCAGAAGACATTGAAAAGAATCCAACGAAGAACAACTCTGCATGTTGTCATACTGTGGTGGTGAAATGTTGGGAAGAATTGGTTTTGTGTGATTTTGTAAAGAAAGGAAGGGAACATACTAAGTGTTCAAAGACCTGTGGTGTTGCTTTAAAGATGGGGACAAGCTGTTCTTTCTAGGGCATAAGAGGTTTTCAGTAGAACAGAATGCTTGTTTGCTGAGAATAGAGAGCTTTGGATGCAAACTGTCTGCATTAATAGCATTTTTTAAAGAGCAGATTTTAGAAATAGATGATTTCTGATGGCACAGTTAGTCTCAGGACAGAAGAGTTGGCTATGACTTAGATTTACTTCCAGCACTGTCTTCTTTAGTAAACTTAGTTTGATATTTATTTACTTTGCTTCTAATCATGAGCTTGTACATTATCTACTCTGTAAAATTAATCTGCTCATTCAAAGCAGAATGTCTGCTCCAAGCCTACAATACTCTGAAATATTCTGTGCCCTAAAAATCAGGATGACTCCCTCCCTGTTAATATTCAGGAGGAAATTAATACAGATTTTTCAGAGAACAAGTACTACTTGTACTTCTTTACCAATTTTAATTCTTTCTGGCCCACTCCAGGACGGCACCTTACAAAACCCTGCTAGAGCATTTTTCCTAATCACCATTAAAAACTGCAAAGAAAAGAAAAAGAGTCTTAAATTAGTTCCTACCTTTGCTGTAACATCACCAAATTTCTGGTGCCATCACGCGCTGCCTTCAGGATAGCTAGGGGAATGAACTGCAGTTCCAATCTTCGGGAAGTCGACTACTGCTATATCAGAGCACAAGCTTACAGAATATATTTATATTATGCACTGGGAAAGCTAGTACTACAATGCTCCACAAGGTTGGCAAAATAAGTTGGGGAACAGGTGTATCAATGTTTATAGGAGAATGAAGCAAAAATCAAAATAATCTCCTGAGAGCCTCAATTTAGGTAAGTGGAGGGATATAAATATAGTAGTAGCTTTTAGTTTTGTTGTTTTCCATTCTAGAATAAAATTCAGTATTGTTCACAATACTGTGCAGTGGCTCAGCAGTTAAAGATGCTGAGCTTGTCAGCTTGTCAAGACCCAAGTGTTGCACAATAGGGTGAGCTCCCATTACTGGGCCCAGCTCCTGCCCACCTAGCAATTTGAAAGCATGCAAATGCAAGTGGATAAATAGGTACCACTTTGGTGGGAAGGTAACCACATTCCATTCACCTCAGAGTAGTTATGTTGACCACATGAGCATGGAAGCATCCTCGGACAACACTGGCTCCCTCAGCTAAGAAACGGAGATAAGTACCACCACCTAAAATCAGCCATGACTGGACAGAGGAAACCTTTACCTTTTTATTGTTCACATGAAAGAGATAAGTCCACTAGAGCACATACTGTAGAATCGCTTTTATTGTATTTTATTTTATTTTATTGCAGTCTTGGATTTAATAATAATAGTAACAACAACAACTTTATTGTCACTTTGTACAATTAGTAGGAACAATCTCAAAATTACATTATGCAGCATTTCTCATCACATCAGATCTCAAACCAATGTAGTGATTGGAAATTAGAGGGAGGCTAGGCTACATTTTTTTCCATCTGAAAATCTTTCACTAACGATATATTGTACACATAGGTTATGCTATAATACAGTCAAGATGGCAACGGTGAGAACCTTTAATTATAACAGGCAGAATCCTGCAGTAGGAAATAAATGACTTTTTTTCTGGCAAAACTGCATTAATATCAGTCAGCTTGTATTGTATGAAGCTACATATACAGAAGTAAAGCTTGAGTGGAACTAATCTAGGAAGATCAGCACCAGCAGCATAGGGACAGCACTCTACATGGCTCACAGATATTCTCTTCGGGAAACTCTGTAATCACTTTTGCCAATATTTTATCTCATATTAGTATATATATACTATTTAAAACATTCTGAAACCCTTATCGTTAATTTATCAGTTCCTTTCCAGCTGAATTACCATTGTCTCCATTGTATATTCTACTGTATTGTTGAAGCGTAAATAAAACCTCTTTGCTGTATCAGATCCAGAATTCATCTGAATATGACCTTGAGCTGCCAAAATTGAATTGTACAAAATTAAATGCATACCCTATTTTTGTTGAAACAGTCATTTCAATTTGAAAAATGCCTATGTATAAAACCAATAACTTATGTTTCACATTGCCAAAAAACTGTCTTATGACATCGGCTCATTTATTCATCTGTCTCAGAATGTCTACCTTAATAATTGTGGTTTTGCTATTTTAGATGGAAATCTGTACCAATATTACTTGTAGACGCTAGGGATTGAACTGGGCATTTTATTCACATGTGTCAACCACAGACCTTTCTTCACCACTTACTTAATTTGGAAATAATGTCTTCATTCCTAATAATGTCCACCAGACCACACTTCTCCCCCCCCCAAATATGTGCAGGCTTTTAACATACAATTTTTTCCCTTAACATTGTTACTAGAAATTTAACCATATGGCATGGTTTGTCATAGCAAAAACATAAGAACTGCATATTTTTGTGATTTTTCTGGATTAGAAAGAATACATTTTTTTAGAGAACTTATATTCTTTAGAGAACTTTTGGGTTTGAACAGAGAATACAAAAATAAAACAGAAGGTTCTAAATTTAAATGTGAAATCAATAATGAATTCTTAACAGGGAATTTCAGTTAACCTGAAATAAAAGATGTGGTTAATAATTTTATAATTACTTACTAGCTATAGTTGAAGACCTGAACACCTGGCTCTTTGAGCTTTCCGGCCAGGACTGAGAATTTTTAATTTTTAACTTATTGTAATTGGGTTTTTAATTAGAGTTATAGGGGTTTTAGATTTTTAATCAAGGATAATTTAATCTATTTTAATTGTTATTAACTTTTTGTATTGTAATGTTGTTTTAATTGCCTTGTGAACCGCCCTGGGTCCTACTGGAGAAGGGCGATATATAAGTTCAATAAATAAATAAATAAATAGTTAAAACCCAAACATTTCCTTAGATAAAACAGAGTTAAACTTATGCTTTGTCAAATAAAAGATACTTAATTCGGAGGAAATTGCATAATATGATTAACATTTTAGAGGTCACAAGCAAAGATTTCTCTCTGTCTCGCATACAAATAATTGTAGTCTAGGCCAAGATTCAAATTTAACACTAGTGTTCCCTGAACTCCTTACTTGTGAAGTGTCAATATTTTCAGACTTTTGAATGGTAAAACATAGATAGAAAACCTCCAAATGCTAATAATAATTTTTAAAATGTTAGCTTAATTTAAAAATATATAGTAAAACTATATAAACATACAAGATGCACATACAAGTTGACTATAATTTTGATCAAACATAGCAAGGCCCATGAAATGAGGATCTGCAACCTGTGTCCCCCAAATGTTTGAACAATATAAGACCACAATTGCCACCTTGTCATTGATGATGCTTAGTAGAGCTGCAAGTTTGCCATACGTTGTTTGCTATAGATGTATGTTCTATCGGTATTATTTTATATTCTGCTATCTATTATTGATTAAAATGTATTCAATTAAATGTGCTGTTATACTGAGATTGGAAGTTAAGACCTCAATTTTAATATTTTCTGCCTTTTATAAAGTACCAACTCATTCCTTCCCTTTGTATATTATTTCTTAAATACACAAATATCAAAAATGGAAAATGTGCCATTCTGAATGCCACAGAAACTACTACTCAAGATAAAAATATTTCTTCATATTAATATCCCATGTAAATTGCAGATAAGGACACAACATTTTTTATTTAAATGTTCCAACTTTTTTAGAATATGGAATCCTATAAAGTAGTTGAGTCAACATATCCATACATCAGCAAAGATAGAACATTAAAAACCAGAAACTCAATGTTTACATCAGATATTGAATTGTAGAACATGGTTGCAGACCTTAAATTGTAGACATGGTTCATCACACTAATCATAACACATTTATTGGTTTAATATGATATTTGAACTTAGCCATTGTGATTTGTTTTGCAATATATATAAATTCTTGGGAAGTGCCATCAGCTTTAGAAACAAAACATTAGATTTTATAACATCTACACCCAGTTCACCGATTACATTTTCCTGGATAATTAAGTCCAAACCAACAGTTTTATCTAATAATATCCCATCTACACTGAAGCCTTCCCTTAAAAGCATGAGAGATGGTGTAGAGGAATAGAGGAGAGTACAATTTACTATGAATATGAATTAAAGGGTTTCAGGAGAAATAATTTATATGATTTTTGAAATTAGATATGTCCGACCTGTATGTACACACACATAAATAAACAAGACATATCTGCTTAGCTTATCATAATGCAGTGAAATTGTTGCTCTTTTAAACATAGTATTTCCTATAAATCATCAGAGATTGAAATATTCTTTTTCTAAAAATGCTACACTGAACTTAAGTCCTATTACAGCCTGCCATGTATAATGCAAATCAGTTTTATGTCATGGATTTCATTTTATCTTTTATAGATGTGGCTACATTTCAGGGGAATGCCTTAGAAGAAATAATTTGCAAATTCCTATAAACAGAATTTATTTCCCAACTCATAAGGTTTCATCTAAACTAATACCATTGTCACCTTTTTTAAAAAAGGGTTCTGATGTCCTTCACATGCCTCAGACACAGGCATTTTTTTCAGGTTGAGATCTAATTTTGTCCTTTCCTTCCAGGAACTTCACTCTCAAATGTGAGCTGAACCCTGAAGTCGATGGGCAAAAGGCAAAATTGTGTATTTTAAACATAATTAAATTTTATTTAATACTGTTAATTTGCCATATAACTTTTTTACATATCATATTTGTCATATTTACAATTGTGGTAAGGCTCTAGGAATTACAGCTAAATCTGTGGGGACTTTAAGTTGTGACCCATTCTGATACAAGTATATCCTCCTAGTCAAAATTGTTAGGCTAATGCCTATGAAAACCAAGGCCCTTTCTGTTATATCATTAATTTTGATCTATTCATTTTTTTAGAGACTATTAAAGACTTCGTAGTTCCAATTACCTTTTGGAAGATTTTAAAGTTATTATTAAAATTTTAAAATTATTATGTAATGAACTAATTTTATTATATATTTAATCTGAATATGATTGTGTATTTCCTAATATTTAGGCTGCTCCTTCACACTAAAGGGAGATGCTATAATCTATTCACTAAGTAAATGCAAACAAATGTAAAAGCGTATAATCTGTTCACTAAATGAATCAAACGCCTAGGCCCGTGTGATTCAGACAATGTGTACTGATTTTGCTGTGGTAAGAATTGCAAATAACCTTGTATTTTGCACTTGTCATTAAGTGTTATTTGCAATCTTAATGCAAAATCAGTGACTTACATTAAATTAATGCTGTGATAAAAATATAGTAAATATGTAAAGAAAATGTTTTCAGTTAATTAAGATAATTCGATATATTCATAATTTGAGGTTTACACTATCCTGTCTCAAGCCTTCTCTTTTTAGGATTGTTGATAGCGAGAGGTCACCCCCTGGTCCTCTTCTTTGTAAATTGTGAAAGAGCTCTTGTATTCGATGTGTACACAAAAACCCTGGATGTGATCATCATCAGTTAGAGCTTTGGTTTCATCAGAAGACCAAGAGAAGGACAAAAAGTGAAAGATCAGAGGAACTTTCAGCTCATTGTTTGAAAAATTCAGAAAATGCCTAACTTGATTCTGCTGGCATATCACACACTCCTTAGACAAAAGAGAAACAATTCTCTGTATCTCCCTCCCCCATCTAGCCTACCCTGAACAGCAGCACTTGGCAGCAGTGCCAGGGTGGGCCTGAAACAGAGGCCCAGATCTTGACTGCAGCCCTAGCACCATGGTGCCACTCAAAAAGGCCACCTTGCACGATTCCCCGAGGAGTACAAGCCTTGGACAATGGGCCAATTGCCCTCCACTGCTCAGTACTCCCCAGAATCTGCCACGTGCCATGATTTACCTTCAGGGAGTATATTCTCTTTCTGTAGACAGAGCCTTGCAGGCTATCTGGAGGCTGCTTCTGACCACCCAAGGCCTCCATTGTTGAAGCAGCTTTGCAGAATGCTGTTCTGTGGCCTTGGCACCGTCTGAAAACAGTATAAAAGCATGTCCTGTTTTCACACAATTTTTGGAAGCTCTGGAGGCCACGTGAGAGCATGCCCTATTCTAATGTAGCCTCTGCAATTCATGAGAGAATGGAGCGTGCTTTCAAGAACGGTTGTTGAGTGTTGACGAATCCTGGCATGTCATTCAAAAGGTCATGGCGTCACCACCTTTGACATGCATGTCATAATTTTGCCACCACAGGGCTAGGGGTGTGGCTGCAGAGAGGAAAGGAAGGCATAAAATAAACAATAGTTGAAAATGTCTGCAAACATTTTAGAATTAAAAATCACATTTATTATTTAGAGGGGAAAATGCACAAAGGAGGTATTATGCTTTCAGAGACCAATAACAGATCAATTTGTTCCATCCTATTCATGTACTAATGTTGATTTCAGGTTTTACTCCCCTATAAGAACTAGTTTAGAGGAGGTTATATAAAGGTAAGTCAGGTGATAATATTGATGCAAGACTTTCTTATCAAAGTGACAGATATTTCTTAGGTTATGATAACATTTTAAGGGGGTATTGAAATACTTTTAAAAATCTCATCCTATGTTGTGAAAAAGATTAAATATGTTTGGTTGATTCTTAAATACTGCCGGCGGGTAACACCCAGGGGGAGGGCCTTCTCTGTGGGTGCGCCTGCCCTTTGGAACCAAATACCCGTGGAGCTCAGGACTGCCCCTGATCTTCATTCGTTCTGCCGGGACCTGAAGACCTGGCTCTTTGACCTTTCTGGCCAGGACTGAGAATTTTAATTTTAACTTATTGTAATTGGGTTTTAATTGGAGCTATAGGTGTTTTATATTTTACTCAAGGATAATTTAATTATTTTAATTGTTATTAACTTTTTGTATTTGTAGTATTTTAATTACCTTGTGTACCACCCATGGGAGAAGGGCGGTATATAAGTTCGATAAATAAATAAATAAATAAATCTTCAGTTCTGGACTACGGTACTAGAGGTTTGAATAATATACATACTATTTTTAAAAGGTAATGATTTAGAAATGTTTGGCTGCAGAAGAATTAAGTAACCAGATCAAAGTTACATAATGGTAAATAACATTAAAGGGGAAATCTTCCCATAGGATTGGTGAAAATATACTCTACAAGTAATAAAAATAGTGTTTAGCACTGAGATTAGACTGAGATTGGTAACCTAACATTCACATTTCCATTAGTTGACAATGAAAAAATGTAATTGAAAAGACTGCTGATAAAATCAGATTTTGCAACCTCATGCTGGAAACACTCTTGGAATATGTTATGCCATGGCAGATATTTAGGTCTGATGCATGAATCAACTTAAATTTGCACATTCCATTTTTAAAAATGCAAAAACATTCTAAAGTCTGTCATTTGACTTGATAAATACAATATATGTTATTTCTGCAGAATTGGTCAGAATTTGAAATGTAATTGTCCTTACCAAAAAAACTTTGAACTATCGATTAATAGCAACAACAACAATAACACCCCAAAACAACTGGGGCATCACTTGAACACCATTGGCATTGACAAATTCACGATCAGTAAAGCAAAAGGTGGCTTTACTGGGAATAGCTTCCATCCTGTGACAATATCTGTAACACCATCAAACAGCCACACCTGCCTATCCAAAGTCCCTGGTAAGGACTGGATAGGTAGACAAAAATGCCAAACCCAGTCTGAACATCTGATTGACTGATGATAAATAATAATAAACCAGAAGTATATGTTACTCGGAAGTATTAATATTAAACACACTATCTACTGAAATTGTGAGATAACACGTTTCCACTCAAGATAATTGATTTGCAATGCCGGCATGCCTATTTGTCAGTATATGATACCACAATTATAGACTATACAGTATATTAAAACATGATCTCATCCTTCACCCATAAGAAATAACACTTTAAAAGATTATGAATTTGAAGACAAGTAGAATTAATGTGAGGGAAAAGATTATATATAAAATAGTCATTCTTGACAAAAGATTTAACTGAGGTTAATTATTAAACATGTCTGTCATAGTTGGGAAGAAAAATATTCTGCAGGGGAACGTGGTGATATTGCAGCCTAAGATTCAGACAGAAGATCAAAGCTGAATACAAAAAACAATATCAGTAAAACATTATAATAAAATTGGAATAGGTGAGTTGAAACAACTTTATCCAGCCTGGTTACCCTTACAGAATTGAAGCACCATTCCCATCAATCCCAGTCAACCTGTCCATTTGGAATAATCATGCACAATATTTGAAGGTGAGGAGATCACCAGGCATATATCCCCCCAAATGGATGAGTCTACCACAACAAATTAATTCTAAGTACAGCTACGTTAATTAAATGCAGTGGGGAGTTGAGCTAGATCTCCTAAGGAGAAATTCCATTCTTCTCATAAGTGAAGGAAGTTAAAGCCAGAAGGCACTTATTTCTTGTGGTAGTGCCAGTGCTCTGGAAGAATTTCCTAGTGCAGGGGTCTCCAACCTTGGCAATTTTAAGACTTGTGGACTTCAACTCCCTGCTGGCTGAGGAATTCTGGGAGTTGAAGTCCACAAGTCTTAAAGTTGCCAAGGTTGAGGACTCCTGTCCTAGTGGACATCAAGCAAGCCTCCCCCTTTTCTCACTTGGTTTTAAGGGAGATGTTACAGAAGCAATTATTTCAGAAAGCATTTTAACCAAGGTCATGTATGGCACCATCTTTTCAATCAATCCTACTAAGCTTTTTTCATACTTTTCTTTTGATCCTATTGTGTCTGTTGGTTTGGAATTTTAATTATTGTTATTTTATTGGTATTTATTGGTATTTTTGTAATCATTACTGTGAATGTTTTACCTTTTTACCATACAGTATTTTATACCATGTAAACTGCTGTTGGATTCTAGTAGATATACATGCAATTAATAAATGTAATAAATAAGTTACCACTGAGATCGTTTCCAGATTTGTGATTCCATGGTATGCATGAGAGCCAATCTGGTTAGAAGTTAAAGGTGCTGGCCTAGAAACTAGGAGACTGTAAGTTCTAGTCTTCCTGGCTTGGGCATGAAAACTGGCTTTCGGCCAGTCACTCACTCTCAGCCCAACTTCACAAGGTTATTGTTGAGGGGAAAATAGGAGAAGGAAGGAGTAGTATAAAAGTGTGCCACCTTGATTTACTAATAAAGACAGAATAAAAATATAATAGATGATAGATAGATAGATAGATAGATAGATAGATAGATAGATAGATAGATAGATAGATAGATAGACGGACAGATAGATAGATAGATTCCCCCATACTGAGTTTGGCAATTTAGAGTAAAAAAACTGAATCAAAAGTGAGCCTTGGGCCTTTATGAAGGTTTTGTATATAGATTTTTTTTACAATAATTTTACATTTTTACAACCGTTCTCTATGCGATTTGGCTTCGGGTGTCAGGTCCATCATGCAGGTGTCCTGCCATTCTGTTGGAGGGAGGGGAAGGAAAGTTTCTGGCATTCTTAGCATGCTTTTGCTGTAACCACTTGGGAATTAGGGAGGAGGACTTTCTTCCGAGAAGAAACAGACTCCTTCCCAGCCGATTCCAGACTGGTTCCAAGGTCGTTGTGCCCTGAGAGTGACCTGTTATCTACCCAGCACCTCAGTGTTCTCATAGCATCTCTACGGCATCCTACTGGCTGCTGGCAGACTGGTTAGGGTGGGCTGGTGTTGGGGAAAACAAAAGAATTGCTTTGTGCTTTGATGGGAATCTTCAGATCCCACCTGACATTTCTGTACCCACTCTCTCTCAGTAAAAGTTCTTTTGATTAACCGTAACGAAGTCACTATGGTTTCCTGAGGGAACAGCTGGGGCAGATCCTCACATCGGGTCTACTACAGATCATTTATTATTTGCAATTAATGCCAGACCATATGTCTTGCTGTCTGTAATTTTATCACTGATGTTACCCAATCAGTTCCTGCTGCACAGAGTTGCAGAATCTGCCAAGGCACTGTTAGGAAAGAAAAAAAACCCTTCCATTTTCTGCATTAGAAAAAATACTTAATGACATGGACGAGTTTCTGCATGAGGGTGACATTTAAACAGAATGTAGGCTCACCTGTTTAGTCATCTTATGGAATTCAGAAGAAGGTACTAGACTTCCCAGATGCCTGTTTGAGGCATTCACCAAACGGGATGAAGAACAGAATGTGTTATCCCCTCCTCACCTTTTCTCAACCTTCCAGTTTTTGCTGAAAAGTCTGGCAGTGAATTATTCTCACATTTGCTGGAAAAAGTATACAGCTCTCTGTATTGCATTGTTTTAAGACAAAAAAAGGTTATATTCTTATTTAAACCAAGAGATCTTCAAGCTGAATGCTTAGAATTCAAGGATAATAAGGACAAGGCTGAAACAATCTCTCTGCTTTCAGGTAGGCAAGAATTTTCTGCACTCAAGCATAATAAGTGAACAAATTGTTAAAACCTAGAATACGTTCATGGGCAATGGAAGAAACCACTGAGAGAATGTAAAAAGGAACATGACTAGTCTTGATTACAGCTTTTTCGTCCGGTCGTCAGTATTGTACTTTTTCTGAAGACAGCCAATCTATATCTCTGCAATGCCTGATAGAAGAGAAACTCCCATTTCCATTCAAAAAAAATGTTGAGTTTAAGTGTTTGCAGAAAGTGAACGACTTCAGATTTTCCTGACTTTTTAGTCCCTTTCTCTGGATCTTTGGGCATTATGAGCTATCTTAGCTTTACTCTGTTTTTCCAAAGCAAACACCGTATTCTTTTTTCATGTTTCAATATAGTAATAATAAAAATCAACATTAGAAAACCTTTTCTGACAGATATTGTAATATTCTGTGATAAAATGCAAAAGGTTTAATCAAAAGATTTTAATATCTAATGTTGGCCTATTTGATTAAATCTGTAGACTTCATTTCTTAAGAAAACTACAATGATATTAGTTTACTTACTGAAACAGTTAATTCCAGCTTATTATTATCTTTTCACTGTATGCCAAATAAATTTTCATCTTATATGAAATAATTAAAGTATGATTATAGACTGAAAGTGAAATAGTACTTTGATGCTGCTACTTTGCAGTAGTAATTTCATTAGTATCGTGCTAGGCAATGAAAATTTAGAAACGTATGAATACAGAAATGTAGGCAAGTTGGATAACAAAGTGTCACAATGTTAAGGCAACTGTTTAGACTTTGGAATAGCCAAAGCCAAAAATAGCAAATATGGATGATCATGTATTACCCCAAGGATAATGCTGATTGGCTTTTACAAAAACAATAACATTTGGGAGATTTTATTTCTGTTTTCAATCCTGCCTTTTTGCAAGCAAGATGACTAAAGTGGCTAAAAAAAGAAAGAAAAAACATTGCATTTACATCGACATAAATAAAATATATACACAAATGCTGAAGTTATCCTAAAGTTCAAAAGGGTAGATTGAAGAAGTCCATCTTAACTCTTTTTCTAAATATGGAGGAAATGGCAGCCAAATATATTTCCCAAGACAATAGATTTCATATCTCGAAGCAGTGCAGGAGAAAGCATTCCAAATATTTAGCAAATCTCTTTGGAAAACGTCTTATAGAGAGCTCTTTTCTGCAGAGCTTTTGATAGATTCATAACCAAAGGATCAGCCATTCCAACAGTATTAACTTTTAGGCTTTGAAATGTTAGCTACAACATCTTAAATTGTTCCCAGAAAGCTGCTTTTAATCATTACAGTTACCCTTTAAATTGTGTGCTTCTAATATTTTGCAATGAAGTTCTTGGCTCTAAAGTTGTTCGTAGAAATGTAATTACCGTATTCAGGAAACATGCATAGAGGGAAAAAAAAGATGTCACTAATGGAAGGCAGGATGCCTTCCGCCCCACCCAAGATGGCGGACGTGCTCGGCTGAGCTCTGCGAGCACCAGCTGTTAGGCGTCCCTTGGGAGCCCCTCATGAGCCTTCGGGCTTTTTGAGTATGGGGATTGAGGGGTTGGGGAATTAGGCAGCGAGACAACTAGGAGGTCGACGAAGCTGGCAAGGACTTACTCCATCTGCTGAGCTGCCCGTCTGCTGGCCCTGCTGTTTTTCGGCTGCTTCCTGTTGTCCGCCGGCTGTTTCTCTTTGCTGCCGCCTTTTTCGGACTATTTACGGCTGCTTGGGGCCGCCCGCTGGCCCTGCTGTTTGTCGCCTGCTTCTTGCTGTCTCCCGGCGATCTTTTCCAGCGGCTGCTTTTTCGGACCATTTGCGGCTGCTTGGGCCGACGCCGGCTGTCTTCTTCTTTGTCAGCTGTTTCTCCCCGGTTTGTCTGCGGCTGCTCGGGGCTGACGCCGGCGTTTTTTTTCCTGCTCCTCGGGCCTTTTGGGCCGCCTAGGCGTTCCCGGACTGGCCCCGGTTGTCGGGGTGGACGCCGGTGAATCTGCTCGGGCGGCGGCGATTTCGGGCGATGACGAAGGCGGCAATGATGGTGATGGCGGCAATGGCGGCAATGGCGTGGGCGGTGTCCCCGGCGCTGGTTGCGGTGGTGTCTGGGCCGCGCCTGGCGCCGACGGCGGCCTGCGCTCGGCAGCAGCGGCGGCAATACGTGTTCGGCGGCGACGGCGAAGATGGTATGTTCTGGCCGTTTTTAGCGGCCCAACAGCTGATGAGACATTTCTGGGGCCTGCTTTTGGACTGCTTACGGCTACACCAGCGTTTCTTGGTCCGTGTGCCCGTTTGCCGGCGACTGACTTCGAGCTTTCTCGGCTTTTGGCCCTCTCGCCAGCGGTGGGATTTCCATGTTGCCCTATTTCGCCTTGGGCTGCTCTTTAGCGGCACTGTCGCCCTCGGGCCGTTTCGACGGTGGAAAGGGCGACTGTTAGTCATCTTGGCGGCGACGGCGTCTTCAGTCCATTCAGTGGCGGAGAAGATGACCGCGGATCATCATAAGGGTACTAGGATGACGTGGTTCCCCCACCGCCTTTGGACTGCTTTTGCAGCGATGTTCGCAATTTGGACCATCTTCACTATCCTGGCCTGCTTGCCCTTTTTGTCTCGGACATATGGACATATATACTTATCATCTTATCTGCCTACCTTCCCCCTCTCCCCTTGGATTTTTGGGACATAACTGGGTATCGGCCACGGTGGGAGAGTGGCTTGACTTTATCCATCTGCGACCCCATGGAGGTGAGAGCTCTATGGGGTTGCCTACCCAGAGGATATCTGGCCCACCTCCAGGAACAGAGTTGCAACCCGTCGTGAGAGGGCGGGGGGTGGCCTGTCTCTGGGGGCACCCAACTGAGTGGCAGTGAAGTTGGGTGGGGACCAAGATACCTGTCTTTATGCTTCGATCCTCCCACTAATTGGGACGCCTTTCCTGGACTTGCTAGACTTATGCGGAAATATACTAGCACGGATTTGTGTGCCCTCAGGGGAGCCCCCCTCTCCTGGGTGCGACCCGCCTCTTTAGACACCTTCAACCTCGATGACGGGCCCGGGTTTTGGGACCCTGAGAGATGGCCGGGCAGGGGCAGGGGCCGTCAATATAAAGTTAACAGAAGGCCCCTGATTACTTTTTTATCTAGATTTTTTATAGGGTTAGGGAGGGGGGTGGGTGATAAGGGTTGTCTGGCCTTGGGGGGTGGCCAATCAACCATGGTTCAGGCCGGACTTGGGTCTGACCACGCGGCGGGAGAACGGGGTGTCGCTGTCTCCGGAGCTCACGAGCGGGTCGTGGGATTACCAATTCCCACGACGGGGAATGGCAGCAGGCGGATAGACAGGGGGCCGTATCGCTACCGGGAGGGCCATCTCCGCTACTTGCAAGCGGTGAGGCGCTCCGACCCTCTGCTTCTTCCCCGAGGTTCCGGGAGCGAGGATGTGCAGCCTCCTGAGCTCCGGCTGGTGTATTTGAATGCCAGGTCCGTGGTTAACAAAGCTCCCCTCGTTAGGGATTTAGTTGAGGGTGAGCATGCGGACCTGGCCTGCATCACGGAGACCTGGTTGGGCCCAGAGGGTGGGGTCCCTTTGGTTGACATCTGCCCACCAGGCTTCCGGGTGCTGCACCGGCCTAGAGCTCAAGGTAGGGGTGGGGGAGTGGCGGTTATCATTAGGGAGACCTTATGTCCGCGGGAGACCACCGTTTCTCAGATAGTCGGGTGTGAGTCTCTCTTTGTGAGATTTGGTTCTGGGGCGCAGTTGGGTTTGCTGCTGACGTACATTTCGCCTAGTCGTACAGCGGCAGCCCTGCCCGAGCTGCTTGATATCCTCTCAGGGTTGGTGGTTGAGTTTCCCAAACTTATAGTTTTGGGAGACTTCAATCTACCATCCCTGGGAGGCTCATCTGAGCTAGCTCGGGAGTTCATGGCTTCCATGACGGCCATGGACCTGACGCAAGTAATTTCTGAACCAACTCATGAGGGAGGCCACACTCTTGACCTGATTTTTTTATCTAGACGGTGGTTGGATGATCTTGGTGGGGGCTCTCCATTTATTATGCCCCTGTCATGGACCGATCATCATCTCCTGCGGATGGTCTTCCGTTTTGCCACCCCCCGCCGTGGGGATACGGAACCAATTAGATGGTACCGCCCCAGACGCTTAATGGATCCTGACAGATTCCAAGCGGCGCTGGGGTCCCCACCTGCCTCCATTGCTCACAGCTCGGCGGATGCCTTAGTGGAAACCTGGGAAAGGGCAGCCACTGAGGCACTTGACCGGGTTGTACCCTTGCGGCCCCTGACCCGGCGCAGATCCCAGCGAGCTCCATGGTTCTCCGCGGAGCTCCGGGAGATGAAGCGTCGGAAACGGGGCCTAGAGAGCTGTTGGAGGTCGAGCCGATCCGAACCCGACCGGTTGCGGTTAAGAACCTATATTAGGTCTTATCTCGCAGCGATGAGGGTGGCGAGGTGTAATTACTTCTCTACCCTCATTGCGTCCGCAGATAATCGCCCGGCCGCCCTGTTTAGGGTGACTCGCTCACTTCTTAATCAGGAGGTGAGGGAGGATCCCTTGCAGGGTCGTGCCGAGGAATTTAGTCAACATCTGTCGGATAAAATCGCTCGGATTCGGACCGGTTTGGACTCCAGCTGGGCAGAGTCAGGCGATCAGGACACGGACGGTCTTGTCAATGTTATCTGGGAAGAGTTTGATTCTGTGACCCCTGATGAAGTGGACAGGATTATGGGGAGGCTGAGCTCCTCCACATGTTTGTTGGACCCGTGCCCTTCCTGGCTGGTTTATGCAGCTAGGGAGAGGACACGAGGCTGGCTCCTGGCGGTTATATCTGCTTCTTTGAGTGAGGGTTATTTCCCCACCGTCTTGAAGGAGGCGGTGGTGAGACCTCTCCTCAAGAAGCCTGCCTTGGACCCAGCTGTATTGAACAACTTTCGTCCGGTCTCCAACCTTCGCTTTCTTGCGAAGGTTGTTGAGAGTGTGGTGGCGCATCAGCTCCCTCTGGTCCTGGATGAAGCGGATTATCTGGACCCCTACCAATCGGGTTTCAGGCCCGGGTACAGCACGGAGACGGCATTGGTCGCTCTGGTGAATGATCTCTGGAGGGCTCGGGACAGGGGATATTCCTCTGTCCTAGTCCTATTAGACCTCTCGGCGGCTTTCGATACCATCGACCATGGTATCTTGCTGCGGCGTCTCAGGGGATTGGGAGTGGGAGGCACGGTTCTTCGGTGGTTCTCCTCCTATCTCCTGGGACGTTCGCAGTCGGTGTTGGCAGGGGGGCAGAGATCGACCCCGAGGTCTCTCGCTTGTGGAGTTCCTCAGGGGTCGGTTCTCTCGCCTCTCCTGTTCAACATCTACATGAAACCGCTGGGTGAGATCATTCGTGGTTTTGGAGTTGGGTATCATCAATATGCCGATGATACCCAACTTTTCTTTTCGACCCCAAACCACCCCAGTGATGCCCTCGCTGTGATGTCCCGTTGCCTGGAGGCGGTTCGGGTCTGGATGGGGAGGAACAGACTTCAGCTCAACCCTGACAAGACTGAGTGGCTGTGCATTCCGGCATCCCGGGACATTCAAAATGTTCCACCTCTTTCTATGGGGGGTGAGCTCTTACCCCCCGTGGATAGGGCTCGCAACTTGGGAGTCCTCCTAGATTCACGGCTTACCCTAGAAGATCATGTAGTGGCCGTGACTAGGGGGGCTTTTGCCCAGGTTCGCCTGGTGCGCCAGTTGCGGCCCTATCTGGACCGGGATGCCCTGTGCACGGTCACTCATGCGCTCGTGACCTCTCGCCTTGACTACTGTAATGCTCTCTACATGGGGCTTCCCTTGAAGACCACTCGGAGGCTCCAACTGGTACAGAATGCGGCCGCGAGAGTTGTCTTGGGAGTTTCCCGGTACTCCCATGTTACACCTTTGCTCCGCGAGCTGCATTGGTTACCAGTTGTCTTCCGGGTGAGGTTCAAGGTCTTAGTTATGATCTTTAAGTCCCTACATGGCATGGGTCCGGGGTACCTCGGGGACCACCTGCTGCCGGCTTCAACTCCCCTCCGCCCTGTGCGTTCCCACAGAGAGGGCCTCCTCAGGGTGCCTCCGGTCAGGGAATGCCGACTGGCGGCCCCCAGGGGGAGAGCCTTCTCTGTGGGTGCCCCGGCTTTGTGGAACCAACTGCCGGTGGAGCTCCGGACGGCATCGGACCTCCGAACTTTCCGTCGTGGTCTGAAGACCCATTTGTTTGAATTGGCCGGTCTGGCCTGATGGGGGAGTTGGGTTTTAAATTGTCTTTTTAGATTGTATTATTGTTTTTAATTGGGCACTGATTTAATCTTTGTTTTAACTTTTGTATAGTATTGTATTTTTATTTATATGCCCTGTGAACCGCCCTGAGTCCCCAGGGAGAAGGGCGGTATATAAATTAAATAAAACAAACAAACAAACAAACAAATGCTTGCTTAGAGTCAGTAGCACCCAGACAAAAACATGCAAGAATTCATAAAATCCAAAAAAAAGGAATAAATGTTTTTTTAAAAAAAATAATTTGAATGTCCTTATTTCAGCTGTGCACTCAACATGATCCCCATCAGGGTTGGGATTTACATAGCTCTCATTGGACACTTAAGGATATTTGGGAGTTTCTTCTCTTCTGGTTGACAGCCACCGTTGTCCATAGCCCTTTTAGCCTGAGCTGCAAGAGAAAGTGGGCAGCTGGCCTCTGCGGAAGCATCTAAAGTACTTTTCAGTCTCATGTAGGCTTCTTATAAACATATGTTTAATGAACATTTGAAAAGGCATCAGATGTGTTCTTTAAACATGGTTCTAGTGCACTTTTGAAACAGCACTTGAATTCTGTTTAAAAAAAGGCAAGGCTCCCAAGCACCAGTCCTGTGATGCAGAGGAGGTGAAGTTAAACTGGAAGGAGGAGCCAAGATCTGCCTCCTGCCTGTTCATGGCTCTGGGTGCATTACAGGTTTTCTGCAGCTTTCACTAAGTATAGTATTTTCGCCTCTGCTTTCCTTGGTTAAGGGCACAAGAGCAGCAACAAAAGAACTATATTTACTACCAGCGCTGCCATTTCCTTCAACGGCTCTCTAGCTCCCATGTCCTTCCTCTTTTACTTGTGATCTGTCTGCCTGGCTATTTTGGATATGGGGCTTGTAATGTATTGGGCCTTTTACTTGAACTGTTTTCACGTTTCTTTGAATGCTGCTTGAGATTGCTTAATTAGGGTGTCTGTGTAATGGCCACTGGCTGCCCAGACATGCAGTCCCCAGGACGATCATTGGTTGGCTCTGGGGTGGGAATAGGTTCCTTTAAACCTATTGGCCGCCGCCTAGTGGCCAACCATATAAGTAGCTGCGTAGAAGCCTCTGTTCTCAGTTCTGTTCCTGTTACTACAATAAAGCAATGTTCCTGTTTGAGCCCTCTTGTCTTGCCTCCTGCTTCCGAGAAACCCACTACACAACACTGGAGACGAGGATGGTATCATGTTTTTTTGGAAGAGCTGAAAGTCACTAGGGGGTGAGGCCAGCAAAGCGCCTGGCAGGGAACACGTTCCTCCCCCCTCGGTCAGCCTAGCAAGCCACGCTAGCCACCACCCACCCTGCGGAACAGTCCCAGGGCCTACAGAAGAAGCAGGATGAGGCAACGAGAGGCTCAAGCCATGAAGACTTCCTGAAGATGGCGAAAGTCAGAAAGCTTGAAGAGTTTGATATTACTCACCCAGAGAGATGGGCATCCTACATCTCGAGGGTTGAAAACTACCTCCACGCTTTCCTTGGTTTGTCCCTGTTGAAAATTTAAGGTCAGCAAAAGCCATGCCTTATTACTGTGACAGAACAGGGTAGAACCTACTTAAGCTTTTGTTCGGTTCTCTGAGAACTCCCTTTATTAAAGAAAAACTTATAAATATTTAGAAATATCTTTTTAAAAATAGAAATTTTGACATGTCAGACATACTTCTGTAAACATTTTGTGACTGGCCTAAAATACTGAAAGTATTCTTGTTAAAATTCCAAAGGAATTTGTTGTTATCCAGGTGATCAGTTCAGAATAAGGCCACTGTTAAATAGCGGGTTCTTTGATGCAGGAATGAAGACGCGAAGCTGAGTACAAGGTAACTCATAGTTTATTTCGTGCAGAACTGTACTGGGGAAAAGGCTGCAACTCATCACAATATATAGGCTAGCCCCTAGGCGGCAGCCAATAGGTTTGAATCAACCATTGCCGCCTGGAGATAGCCAATTGTAGCACAGGAGACTTGTAGTCTGGGTTGCTGGAGAGCCGTTAGCTGCTCCAGCAACCCACGTGGTATTCTTTAAGAGCCCAATACATAACAGCCATAATGCCTTTTTTTTTCCTTACATAGCAGGATTGTCCAGCAAGACCTTATTTTAAAAAGATAATGTGAGATCGAGCTCAAATGCATTGGACAGGCAGGGACGTAGCCTCAGGTTAGGATGAAATGGATATGCTATCAGTTCTCCTCTGTTATTTGCCTGTCCATGTACATGAAAGAGAAATAATCATATCTGAAAATAATCTCATTTTCTGAGCAATCATACATTGTAATCTGAAAGTTTGGAAAAAAAAACAATCTCTCTTACATAGGACTTTCTTCAAAGAAAATGCCTACTCCAATTTCACACATAGAAATAGTTATGTATCTTCCAATAAAAAATTAGCTTGATTTTTTTTCATTATAATAAGTGATGCAGACATTCAGTTTGTGCCTTAATCAATTCTGTAAGGTCTCCTCGGACATTTTCACTTCAATATACCCATTTAATGTTTGTGATCCCTGTTCCTAGCTTTTCAGCTTGCTGTTCTGGATAAAAACACCTTCATTTTTTCCTGTCTTTTCTTACCATGCAAACTCCTCACCCCCAAGTAAGAAATATCAGTCTGCTGTCTCTACTTATTGTTTAGATGCTGGCCTCAGATAGAAAAGATAACACCTTCAGCATTTGATTCCAATTAACATTTTAGAGCAGGAAGAAATAATGAGATCATATTTGATTACCAGCTTTCAGACCCCAGCAGATATAGCTTGACTGAGCATTGATCCTTTGAATATTTAAGAGACAGGGAAAGCTTTGCCTTTTGATTCAGTGGCCTATTGTTTTCTGAGAGCTAAGAGAAATGAAGTATCAATAAACATATTGAGTCAAATCTATACCAAATGGGTTTGTAGGATTCATCAATAGTATTATGGTGAAATAGCTGAGGGTACATACAAATGTACAAAATGGCCTGGAAGATAAATGGGCATTCTGATAGTGAAGATATTGTAGAGAAAAAAATGGGGGTGCAATATAAATCTAGATTTGGAAAGGGGCCTTGGAAATACAATAATACCATGTGCCTCTCGTCTTTTATTGGGCTGATGTAGGATGAGCATATTTTTTGACAAGGCTATATTTCCAGAGAGATACTTCCGTATCCATCTTATCCATCATATACTCTCAGTCGCCATCTTCTTGAGTGATATTTGGTTGAGGGCAGACAGTGTGAAGGGTTGTTCATTCTCTTCTTCCCTCCTATCAGACCCATCTTCAGGGAGGCATAAGATAGCTCCCACAACAAAGTGGAACAGGTCTCTTTCAAAAACATTTTAAAATTAGATTGAGGTCTACATATGATTCTAGAAGCTAGATCCTCCAGTTCTTCATCTTTGAGTAGGGAACTAAATTGGCCCCTTATTTTAATTTAACTACTTATAGAGCTAATAACAGCAGTGCTACTCCTTTGCCATCTGTTGTAGCAGAGTAGTAGAGAGAAAATAGGAGAGAGATTCTTTCTTCTGACAAATTGCAATAGTGATCCAGAAAGGCTTAAGGTGGACATGTCTCTTGGTCCTCCTTCCTCAAGAAAAAAACAGATAGAGGCTTCCTCTGAAAATTATTTTGACAAACAAGATAGGTGGGTACCAGTCTAGCCATTTTACCAAAGAAATCTCCACTGAGAAATCTAGCATGTCTTTCACAATTTTGCTATCCAAAATTAACAGATTATTGGATACTGCGGAGACTTCCAAGTTTGAATTAAGCAGCATATTTCTATTCTAAACTTGGGGACAATTTTTAATATGTATTTTTTTTTACTAAAAGTGTTTGTCTATCAGAAAGACATCAACCGGAATATAATTCTCCTTACTCTGTTCAGAGGTCTCTCCTTTATTTCAGTAAGAACCTTATGGAGAATAAATTCAGGAATTGGAGTACAGGATTAAATTTAAGTAAGTGAGTAAGTAAGTAAGTAAGTAAGTAAGTAAGTAAATAAATAAATAAATAAATAAATAAATATAGGGTCAAGTTCCTCAAGACACATTTCATTTATCTGAAATTTGTTTGTAACACTTGAAAACTCCAGAATAGGGGGTCTAATTCCATTCTACCTGATTTAACAAAGCTGCGGTCTGAAGGTATGCAGTATGGCAACCTTCAGCCTGGTTAAGTTACTTAGCAAGGTTGCTACATCTTTGCCTACCTGATATGGGTACCTGATATGGGAATCCTGTATTGGGGGGGGGGGTGAATGGTAAAATAATCAACACCTATACCTGCTGCTTAATGTTTATAGAATATTAATAGTATTCAGTTTGCAACTCATCAGTTCAGCTTCTTTTCAAATCATATCTTGGAGAAAACTTTCTAAAATATCTCTCAACTTGGCTTCTCTTTAATATTTTCTTTTTTTTAATGAAACACTTCACATTTACATCAAGGAATTAAAAGAAGCAGACCAGCTATCATTGCCTCCTCTGACCAAGCTCAGAGAGCACCAAGGACACTACAGTTCACCTATGAGCTACAAATATTGTCTTCTATTGGTATTATAGTGTTTGATCTTTGGCTTCCAGCTTCCAGATCCAAAAGGGTTGGAGATCAACTCTTGCAGGGGTGTCAAACTCAATTTCATTGAGGGCCGCATCAGCATTGCAGTTGCCCTCAGGGGGCTGGGTGGGTATGACCTGGGTGGGTGTGACCTACTGGGTGGGCATGGCTAGAGTGCGTATGGCCTACTGAGTGGGCATGGCCAGCTCTACATAGTTCGCATCAAGGGTGCCTATGGGGGCCTGGGCAGGAGTGGGACAGATCTGAGGGTCTCTGGCAGAAGGAGGGTCTCTGGGCCAGGGCCAAGGCAGTGGGGGCCGTTCCCTCACTGTTTCCAGGATGGCTTCGCGGGCCGCATGAAACCACTTCGCGGCCAGATCTGGCCCCCGGGCCTTGTGTTTGACATGTCTGCAATAGAACAATCCAGGGCTTTTTTTGTCATAGAATGCTCAGAATGGAGTTCCGGCACCTTTTTTGGATAGAACCTTGTAGGATAGGCAAGGTGGGTTGTATGACGTGTGAGTTCCGGCACCTTTTTCTTTTACAAAAAAAGCACTAGAACAATCTATTGTCTTAGTTGTCCACATGCAGAGATGAAGGCAAGAAATTGAAGACTTGGGGGCAGGACCAAAAGTACCTGTCATGTGGCATCATGTGGTCAGCAATCAGACCATTCTTGAGGTTTTTAATGTTTATACTCAGGCTTATTACATTGTATTTATACTATAAACATAAGAGTGTACAGGACACAGCACCATTATGAACTGGAACATTAGATTGAACTTGTTTCTATCCAGTATCAAGAGGGGTAATTCTAATTTAAATCCTCTTCCAAAATAGAGCCAATTCTTTTAACATTTGCATCTCACAACTGACAAAGCAAAACAAGCATTAATTTTCTATGCCCTAAATTTTTCTGTCATTTCATTTTATACACGTCCCTAGACGCAGATTAAATTAGGTTTATATTTTCCTTAAAGCTGGCCAAATTTCAAATTGTACTTGCCACATTGTACAGTATTTATCACGAACTGAAAAGGGTGTCCACTGCCTTAAAGGCCTTTTAAGCCTTGCTACCAGATGTCAAATTCTTTCAGTTTAAAGACCTGAAGAAACTAACCAGCTCTAAGATTAGAAAGCCATAAGGCAGCATCAGTGTGCTACAAGAGAAAGAAGTGGGGAGAGGATTGGCAGAGGTCAGGGCGTACAATGCTTACACCTGTATAGGATTCATGAAACACCTGAGTGAGTAGGCATCACAGACACTGAGAGTCACAGAGAAGGTTTAATGACATATCCAGCAGGACCCATTTATATTATTTATCCCATATTCACAGCACATGGAAACCAACGCAGATTTACTATTCGTATTGTTCACTTTCTAAATGAATGCTTTTCACTTATTCATGGTCATCTTACCCAATTCAAAGCTTAGCTAACCAGACTACATACTGAGCTGCAGAAGAATCAAGGCAGGACACTCATCATATGTAGGACTTCGTTCTATGTGATGAGTCCAATAAGTCTTTCTGTAGAGAAAAGGGAAGAAGTCCTTGACAGAAATATGCAAGACAGTTCAGGTAAAGGGTGCTAAAACATTTTTCCCCAAGTCCTGAGAAACAAAATAGCTTTTGGAAATAGCTCAAGCAGACACTTCCCTGTTTCACTTCCCTGTTTCACTGGAGCAGAAGAGGGAGAGATACAGCACAGGCAGACTTGCAAGGTTCTGTCATTATAAAGGTGCTGGTATTGACCTACAAAGCCCTACATGGCATGGGTCCGGAATACCTTGGGGAGCACCTGCGGCCGGCATCAACTTCCCTCCGCCCAATACGCTCCCACAGAGAGGGTCTCCTTAGGTTGCCACCGGTCAAAGAATGCCGACTGGTGGCCCCCAGGGGGAGGGCGTTCTCTGTGGGCGCGCCGGATTTATGGAACCGTCTTCCGGGCGCGATCTAAAGACGTATCTTTTTGAACAAGCTGGCCTGGCCTGATGGGAGGGGGTTGGGTTTTTATTACTTTTAAATGCGTTTTAATCTATCTAAGAGTTCTGGGCACTTGTTTAATCTTTTTTAAATTTTTGTATTCTGTCTTTTTAACATGTATTGCCCTGTTCACCGCCCTGAGTCCTTCGGGAGAAGGGCAGTATACAAATAAAATTAATAATAATAGTAATAATAATAATCAAACTTTAAAAAAACTTTTAGCCTTCCTGTGGAGTTGATTTTCTGGCGTGGTCTACATAGTGGGACTCACACTTAATGCATGTTTACAACTCCCAGCAAGGCTTAGGTGATCTTAGATTAATACTCTCCTCATGCCTCATTGTAGTTTTTCACTTGACTGGCATCTCAGCCTTCACACAGAAGACATTTGTTGGTTTGGAAATAATAGTTTGTTCTGTTTCTTATTTAAAGAACATCTCTTGATATGCTTTTAGTATCTTTTGTCTGAAATGGTATAGGGTTTCCTGCCTGAGCAAGGGGTTGAACTAAAAGACCTCCGAGGTCCCTTCCAACTATTTCTATTATTATTATTATTATTGATCATCGCACAGTCAGCCAGATGTTCAGACATCTGGCATTTTTGTCTACCTATCGAGTCCTTACCAAGGACCTGGGATAGACAGATGTGGATGTTTGATGGTATTACAGATATCGTCACAGGATGGAAGCAGTTCCTAGTAAGGCTGCCTTTTGTAATTGACTAATGGCAAATTTGTCAATGACAATGGTGTTCAAGTGGTGCTCCAGTTGTTTTGGGATTGCACCCAAGGAGCCTATTCCTATTGGTACTACCCTTGCTTGCCTTTGCCACAGTCTTTCTATTTCTATTTGTAGGTCTTTGTATTTTGTTATCTTCTCCAGTTCTTTCTCGTCTATTCTGCTGTCTCCAGGCACTGCCACGTCTACGATCTAGACTCTTTTGTCATTATTGTTGTTGTTGTTGTTGTTATATTTTCCCACATGTTGTAGAATATAATTCATTATGAGCTATGCTGGCAAGTTATTATATACTTTTCTTGAGGTTATGGCAACTTCTTTGCATTACATATAGTGGAAAAGATGTTTCCAGGAGTGCAAGACGGTGAGAAGACTTTGGGGCTTTGATAGTGACACTTATAATATGAACCTGTGATAGCTAGTTTTGGATACAACATAGAAATAGACATTTTGGAGAGAATGTGTATAACTAGTATTCAATTTACACTAGGTCATAATTTAAGAGATATTTTTTATAAAATGATGTATTGTTGGTGTATGACATCAGAAATGTACAATGGTATTTTAAACCAGTGTTGGAAATGTGAAAAGCATGCATTTTGAACTTGTGAGAAAGCCAAGAAATTCTGGAAACACATTCATATAAGAATGGAAAGGATCTTAAAGGTTAATATTGCTAGAAGGCCAGAACTTTTTTTAATGGGACATATGGATAATGAAGTAGAAAAGACTCAGGATAGGTTGATATTAAATATAGTACTTGCAGGAGAATAATTGAATGCACAATAATGGAAGAATTCCCAATGTGGAGGAATTGTGAAAATGTCAGCATTTGCAGAAATGGTTAAAGTGACTTGTTTGGTCAGAGAACAAACAACAATATTTTGTTGGTAGACTGGAAATCTTACATGGACTTTTTGCTGAAAGAAGAAAAAAATGAAGAGATGATTTAGGAATCTGAAGATTAAGAAAAATGTTGACATAATAAATGGGTGGAGGATTGGCAAAATATTTAAGAGGAAGGAGGAGCAATAAATTGGTGATTACCTCTTGCAAAGAAAGTCATTTACAGAGTTCCTAACTTTAGTTCTCGTTTTCTTTCCTTGCATTTTTTCTTTCTTTTCTTTTACTCCTCTCTCTTCTCATCTTATATAAAAGCTCTTAAATATAAGTTGTAAAAAAGATAATGAGTCTCATGAACATTTAGCTCTTTAGAAAAATTGTATTTTGAAAACAGGTGGTAAAATGTCTTATTGGAAAGTTTGGGTGGAAGCCAGGAATATAACTTTAAACCAATTAATGTGTAATTATTGTCTTTTGAAGTTGTTCTGACTTCAAATTAAATTTGGTCTTCAAAGTTCCCTCTCAAGCACCTCATTTCTTATATATACTTTGCTATGAAGGGATAGAGATGAAAATGTCTTGAGAAGACAACAGATCTAGATACATGATAGATAGGTAGAGATAGATAGATAGATAGATAGATAGATAGATAGATAGATAGATAGATAGATAGACACATGCACGCACACACACATGCACACGCGTGCACACCCCCCCACACCTGTTGTCCTCTCAAGACATTTTCATCTCTTTGTCCCTTCATAACAAAGTCCATCACTCCATTGCCCAGTAACCAAGAGCCCAAAGGTGTCTCCTGCCTGTTCATAGCTAAAACCAGGGTTTTTTTGCCATAGAACACCCAGAACGCAGTTCCGGCACCTTTTTTGGATTGAACCTTGTAGGGTAGGCAAGGCAGGTTGTATGACTTGTGTGAGTTCTGGCACCTTTTCTTTCTTTTTTTTTACAAAAAAAGCACTGGCTAAAAGTAGAAATCTTAGTTAAAGTTCTGGGAGGCCAAGATTGTCAGCTTACTATACAATTATTCTAGATTGTAAGGAAGAGGCATATATGGCTCATTTATTGATGATATAGCTTTGCATTTTGATGGAGTAGAATTTGCTAAATTTTGTTCATTTCTTATATCACATTATCTTGGGAAAAGCTGCTAGCATTTAATGCATTCTGTATGCATTGTTGGAAATGTCTTGATTCCCCCTGTTAAAGTCTGTATTGGCAAGATGATTAAATTCAGTGTATTAAAGGGTCACCTGAAGGGTTAATATATAAGCCCATTGCTACCAAGTGTAGCAAGCTACCACCCCCAACTGCTGTAAGGAATAGTCAGGCTCTTCTCTTCAAATGTTTGACATAGTCTTGCAGAATAAGCATGTAAGTGAATTATACTGATCTTTAATGATACCCCCATACTATAACATCAATGGTTAAAATAGTAAATGTCAAAAACTCACATTTATAGCAAACATTGAATTGAAAGCATAATACTACACATAGTCCTTGGTTAACTATGGCAATTGAGACCAGAATTGACATCATGAAGCACAATGTCACATCTGTAATGCTTAGCAATGAGAATTCCAGCACTCTCAGTGGCCATGATTAAGCAAATCCCTTGCTGTTGTTAAGGAAGGATGTCACATGGTCACCATTTGCGATCTCCTGCTGGCTTCCCCATTGATTTTGCTTATTGGTGTTGGGCAAAGTAGGTCCCAAATGGTGACCATTTGATGGTGGGACACTGCAGTGTCATAATCATAAGCCAAGTATTAAATGCCTGAATCATAATCACATGACCATGGGGACATGCAACAACTGTAAGGCTGAGGTTGGTTTATAAGTGCCACTCATTCAGTGTATTGTAAGTTTGAACACTTGCTAAATGTGTGGTCCTTAAGCAAGGACCACGTGTAACTAGTTATTATACAATATACAACTTCTCCATCCTCTCTTCCTCTTCTATTTTTAACTCTCTGTTTTAACTGACATTCCAGCAAAAATCAATTTCATCTTCCTTTAACTTTCATTTTTTCTGTCACCCAATTTTTTCCCTAATGACTTCCCAACACTAGAAGCGAGCACAACTAATAGTAGTACTATTAAGAGCAGAATCCTTGAGATACATTATTCTAATAGCATTGAATCTTTGAGAATTTTTTTCACATGAAGTTATTGGCCACAAATTTGAAATACTTTTTGATACCATCCATATCATTTCCTTTCTGAAATTATTTCTAAATTCACTTCTTTCCTCTCCCTTTTTAGATTTTTTTTTCAATGGTGTTATCCATGTGCAAGCCGTTTACTTGTCAATTAAATAAAGGACATGACATTTTAAATAGCTCATCCTGATTATCACCCACCAGGCCCTCTGTTCTGCCTTTTTGAAATTTAGATTCCTGAAAGAAGTTATGTGGGTAACTGTGTATATGTCAGCATTATTTTAATTTCCAAGAATTTTGGGGGTCTCAATGGCCCTAAAAGAAAAATAAAGAGAAGCTAAACAATAGTAGACTCTAGAAGGGCAAAATTGAGAGTTACAACCTTTAACTTCTGGGAATTGGTTTGTTTTATAATTACCCACAGTCATTTTGTGAATAGATCATATCCCACCCCACTCCCAACAGCTGAATGCAGCAAGCATGATTGCTAGCATTCTCTTTATTATCTATCTATCATCTATCTGTCTGTCACTCAGTCTGTCCATCTATCTATCTATCTATCTATCTATCTATCTATCTATCTATCTATCTATCGATCTATCTATCTATCGATCTATCTATCTATCATCTCTATCTCTGTTTGTACAACATCCTTTCTCCAGTAAAAGTGTTGAGATGACTGGCAGATTTTAATATGATGTAAGCCAGGGGTGTTCAATCTTGGCAACTTTAAGACCTATGGAGTTCAACTCCAAGAATTCCACAGCCAGCGATACTTCCGGGTGGCAAGGCTCCATTGCCAGCAGCCATTTAGGCTGTCAGCCCCGTCGCTCCGTAGAACTGCCAAAAACAGCGACGATCAGCTGTTTTGGCAGCTCGGAAGCCCGCTCCTCGGGAGAAGAGGAGGGGGTGAGCACCCAGGCAGGGGTAGATCTCTCCCAGACTGCCAAAGTTTAAACTCCGGTGGTTGAAGGATTGAGCCCCCCCGAAGCCTGAGTTTGCTCCGGACCTCGGGACGCCTCTGCTCCAGGGCTTTGGAGCAGAGCAGGATGAAGCAACCATCCCTGCCAGCGAGAGTGAACTTTGGATTACTTGGATGCAGGCAGAGCTGTACAGGAGAATCATGTCAGAGCAAGTATATGATCTTTAACTCAGTGGATTTTGTGGAGATTTTTAAAAGTGAAAGTGCGCAACAGAATTGAGTGGGCGAAAATGGATGCCAAATCATCTAAAGTTCCCAGAAGAGCAGGGGCTTCCCCGGTGCAGCAATCTTCGTTACAGGCTTTAATGCCCCCCCCCCTGCACCTGCACCTGCACCAGCTTTGACAGTAAAAGATTTGCAGGATGTTTTGCAAGAGGCTTTGAAAAAGCAATCCCAACAATTAGCTGAACTTATGGAGGAGAAGCTTACAGAAATGAGGGCAGACATCTTACTTGCATTTCAAGGCATGGCCGTTTGTATTGAACGTTTGGACGAGAGAGTGGAAGAACTTAGCCAAAATAATATCAGATTAGATGCTAAAATGACGGATGTTGAAACTGTGATGGATAAGATTGATGATGATTTAACCTTGGTGCAGTACCACGAGATGGAGTTCACTGTGAGAATCAGAGGTTTAAAAGAGGATTCTAAGGAAAATTTGAAAAAAAAGTAGTTTCAGAAGCCCTGGAAGGCATTTTGGGGCGTCCAGCAGAAGATATTATGGTGGATATAGATAAAATATTTCGTGTTAATTCATGAATTGCAAGACAAAGGAAATTACCCAGAGATGTGGTGGTTTATTTTACAAAAAGAGCAATTAGAAATGAGGTTATTCAAGCTTTTTATAATAGTAAATTCGCAATTGCAGAGCAAGAAATTTTAATTTTAAAAGAGATCCCTCCAAGAATTTTAAGGAGAAGGAAGGAGTTTGCTTTTTTGGCAGAAGAATTAAGAAGACGGGATATCCAGTTCAGATGGGAGATTCCAGTGGGTATGGTGGTGATGTATGCAGGCACGAGACAGCGTCTTCTTACAGTGTTACAGGCACGTGATTTCTATGCCAATATTTTAAAGGCAGTCCCTATACCACTTTTGGAATCTAAAAAGAAGAACAGTGAAGGAGAGCGTCAATCACAAAGTAAGAACGTACAAGGTGCTGAAGGAGTTATGCAGCTGAAAGATGGAGAATTCCAGAAAGTTACAGGAGTGGATCAAATTTCACTATCATCGGAGGAGGTTAGAGACCAAAGAATGACGTGTGCTGCTGCTAGACGAATGAGACAAGAGGAAGAACAGCAGAGAGTTATGACAGCACCTCAAAAACTTACTTACAGTGAAGCAGTGGGAGGAGTGCGACCAAAGAGAGTGCAGGTGATTTTGGAAGAGGCGCTCCAAAAGCTTCAGGTCGCATAAGATGGCGACAAAGCTTCTAACCTGGAATGTTAATGGTCTAAATTCACCACAAAAGAGAAAGAAAGCATTTCAATATCTAAAGCAATTTAAAAACGATGTTATTTGCTTACAGGAAACACATATTAGAGCGATGGATCAAAAGTATTTGGTAAACTTGAGGTTGGGTACACAGTTTATTGCTTCTGCGACTGATAAGAAAAATGGAGTGGTTATTTACGTTAAGAATACTTTGACAGTGACTTTAATTGAAGCAGATAAACAAGGAAGATATGTTATGATTGAACTATTAATAGAAGGCAAGAAAACGCTTTTGGTTGGACTATATGCTCCTAATCAACAACAAGGAGATTTTTACAGTTTATTACACAGCAAGATCATTCAGTGGGATTATTTGTTGTTGTTGTTAGTTGCGAAGTCATGTCCGACCCATCGCGACCCTATGGACAATGTTCCTCCAGGCCTTCCTGTCCTCTACCATCTTTTGGAGTCTATCTAGGCCACAGGTCGGCAACCTGCGGCTCCGGAGCCGCATGCGGCTCTTTGAGCCGTCTCTTGCGGCTCCCAGCCGCCCAGTGCGCGTGCACCTCTTCCAACGGCCAGTGGTGCGCGCGCACCTCTCCAAATGGAGAGTGGCACCGCCCGTTTGGAGAGGTGCACGCGCACCTCCCCGAATGGGCGGAGGTGCGCGCGCACCTCCCCAAACCTTTGGAGAGGTGCGCACGTACCTCCGCGCGAATGGGCAACGGTGCCGCTCTTTCAGGAAGCTGCCGCGGCCCGTCTGTGAAGCTGCCGAAAGCGGCAGCTTAGCAGACGGGCCGCGGCAGCTTCCTCAAAGAGCGGCGCCCCTGCCCATTCCGAGAGGTGCGCGCGCACCTCTCCGAACGACCGGAGGTGCGCGCGTACCTCCGCGCGAATGGGCAGCGGTGCTGCTCTTTCAGGAAGCTGCCGCGGCCCGTCTATGAAGCTGCCGAAAGCGGCAGCTTAGCAGACGGGCCGCGGCAGCTTCCTCAAAGAGCGGCGCCCCTGCCCATTCCGAGAGGTGCGCGCGCACCTCTCCAAACGACCGGAGTTGCGCGCGCACCTCCCCAAACCTTTGGGGAGGTGCGCGCGTACCTCCGCGCGAAGGGGCAGCGGTGCCGCTCTTTGAGGAAGCTGCCGCTTTCGGCAGCTTCTTCAAAGAGCGGCGCCGCTGCCCCTTCGCACGGAGGTACGCGCGCACCTCCCCAAAGGTTTGGGGAGGTGCGCGCGCAACTCCGGTCGTTCGGAGAGGTGCGCGCGCACCTCTCAGAATGGGCAGGGGCGCCGCTCTTTGAGGAAGCTGCCACGGCTCTTCTGCAAAGCTGCCGAAAGCGGCAGCTTTGCAGACGGGCCGTCGCCGTCGGGCAACCGGGAACCGGTTCCATCTCATTTTTAAAAAAATGGCAGCCGCGTGCATCTGCGCATGCGCAAAAAACCTTTTTGCGCATGCGCGTGCATGGACACACGCACGCGGCTCCCTCTTTTTTTAATTTGTGATGGAACCGGTTCCCAGTGGCTCTTTTTCTTTTTTAGGTTGCCGACCCCTGATCTAGGCTCACGCCTACTGCTTCAGTGACTCCATCCAGCCACCTCATTCTCTGTCGTCCCCTTCTTCTCTTGCCCTCAATCTTTCCCAGCATTAGGCTCTTCTCCAGTGAGTCCTTCCTTCTCATTAGGTGGCCAAAGTATTTGAGTTTTAGCTTCAGGATCTGGCCTTCTAAAGAGCAGTCAGGGTTGATCTCCTCTAGGACTGACCGGTTTGATCGCCTTGCAGTCCAAGGAATTCGCAGGAGTCTTCTCCAGCACCATAGTTCAAAGTCTTCAATTCTTTGGCGCTCAGCCTTTCTTATGGTCCAGCTTTCACTGCCATACATTGCAACTGGGAAGACCATAGCCTTGACTATACGCACTTTTGTTGACAGGGTGATGTCTCTGCTTTTTAGTGTGCTGTCTAGATTTGCCATGGATGGGATTATAAATCTTGCCATGGTGGGATTATAAATCTTGTATTTTTATGGGAGATTGGAATGGTGTTCTGAATGTACAAATGGACAAGGGAGGTCTTTTAAAAAGCATCCCAAGTCATGCTAAACTGCCTAAATCTTTTTTTGAGATGAATGATGATCTGGAATTGAGAGATGTTTGGAGAGAAAGGAACTTGCAAGAAAAAGACTTTACTTTTTTCTCCGACAGGCATCAATCTTTTTCTAGGATTGATTTTGTATTAATTACTAATGATTTTTTTTTCTAGGATTAAGAAGATCAAGATTTGTCCAAGAACTATATCTGATCATAGTCCAGTATGGTTAGAGATAGAAAAAGATAATAGAGATAGACGGTCTTGGCGATTAAATGAAAATTTGTTTAGATACCAGGAAAAGGTGGAAGAGTGTAAAAAACAGATGAAGGAATTTTTTAAAATTAATATGCATAAAGGTACTTCTATTGAGATGGTTTGGGATGCAAGTAAAGATTATATGAGAGGTGTATTAATATATTTGAACAATAAACATAGACGTAAATTGGAATTTAGGAGGAAAGAATTGGAGGATGAAATTAAGGAAAAAGAAAAGGCTTTAATTCTGAATCCATCTGATGGGAAGATCAAAGAGGTAATTACTTTACTAAGGGGTCAGTTTGATAAGTTAATGGCAGATCAAGTGGCAACTAACTTACGGTATGCTAGACATAACACTTTTTGTAATGCTAATAAACCAGGTAGATGGTTAGCTTACTTGTTAAGGAAGAAGCAAAGGGCTTCTAATATAGATAGAATAGAATATAAGGGTAAAACAGTGTACCAGCAGAGTCTTATTAAAAAGACTTTTGTTGATTTTTATTCTAAGCTGTATGCTAGAGATAAGATTAGAGATGTAGATATAGATGATTATTTGACAAAAGCTAATATTCCTGTTCTTACGCAAGAACAAAAGGAAGGGATGAATCAATTGATAACTGATGAAGAAATTCTTTTAGCAATCAAACAATTAAAAGTGGGCAAAGCGCCGGGTACTGACGGTTCGACTGCTGTGTATTATAAAAATTTACAGTTAGAAATAGTGAAACCTTTAAGGGAATTGTTTAAGACAATTCAAATGGGAGGAGGGGTACCTCCATCCTGGAAGGCTGCTTTTATTTCCTTGATTCCAAAGGAAGATCAGGATGCTACCCAAGCTAAAACTTATAGGCCAATATCGCTTTTGAATACTGATTATAAGATATTTGCAAAAATCTTAGCTAATAGACTAATGAGGGTAATACAACAAGTGATTCATGGTGATCAAACTGGATTTATAAGTGGTAGATAAATGAAGAATAATGTGAGACATATTGTAGATTTATTGGAATTTTTGGAAAGAAACAATCAGATCCCTGCAGCGTTGATCTTTTTGGATGCTGAAAAAGCCTTTGATCAATTGGATTGGCAATTTTTGATGAAAGTATTAAAGAAAATGGAATTTGTGGACAAATTTTTACAACCAATTAGGACAATATATCAAAAGCAAACAGCCCGTATAATAGTTAATAGCAGTTTGACTGAACTATGTAATATTGAAAAGGGTACAAGGCAGGGGTGCCCGTTGTCACCTCTACTATTTGTTTTAACATTGGAAATATTATTGATTAAAATATGTGACTCGGGAAAAATTAGGGGAATTCAAATCAGAGATCAGGATTATAGATTGAGGGTGTTTGCAGATGACCTAGTTGTCACAGTAACTCAGCCGGATTATTCAGTTGTAGAATTGATGGAGATAATAATGTTATATGGGAAAGTTTCTGGATTTAAGATCAACATACAAAAAACTAAAATATTGTCTAAAAATATGACAGTATCACAAAAGGCTGTTTTAGAAGAGCTAACGGGATTTGAAATAGTTAAAAAGATTAAATATTTGGGGATATATCTGTCAGCCTCAAATGTGAAGTTATATAAAAATAATTATGAAATGTTATGGGGAAAAATACAAAAAGAATTAGATAGTTGGAAAAAAATACAATTATCCTTATTGGGAAGAATTGCAGCAGTGAAAATGAATGTTTTGCCAAAATTTTTATTTTTATTTCAAATGATACCTATACTTAAAAAGGATTTAAATTTGGAGGAATGGCAAAAAGGAATTAATAAATTTGTCTGGGCAGGGAAAAAGCCACGAGTTAAATTTAAGATAATGCAAGATACACGTGAAAGAGGTGGTCTTAAAATGCCTAATTTTAAATTATATTATGAGGCTGCTGCCTTGTCAGCGATAAGTGACTGGTTTAATTTAACACAAGGGAGATTATTAAATCTTGAGGGTCATGATTTGTTATTTGGTTGGCATGCATATTTATTGTATGATAAGAAGGTGGATAATGTGTTTAAGATACATATTTTAAGGTATGCTCTGTTGCAAGTTTGGAAAAAGTATAGACATAAGTTAAATTATAAGATACCCATTTGGGCAATACCTAAACACGCAATAGAAAATATAAATGTCGGATTTAAACATGATGAGACTACATATAAGGAAATCTTAAGTTTAGAGAGGAATGTATGGCAATTAAAGCCATATAATATTTTAAAAGAAGAAAAGATTGTACAAAGTTGGTTTCAGTATGGGCAATTACAGGCTAGATGGAAAGAGGACCAGAAAGTTGGTTTTTCGATGACTGATGAAAATTTGGTAAAACAAATTAGAGATCAAGGTCAAGCACATATAAAAAGGATATATAATGTATTGATAGGAATTGATTCAGAAACGGAACTTGTTAAAGACTGTATGATAAAGTGGGCTCAGAATTTTCAAGAAGTTATAACAATGGACACTTGGGAAAAGATCTGGGTTAGAAATGTAAAATTTACACAGGCCCAAAATTTAAGAGAGAATTTTTATAAAATGTTTTATAGGTGGCACTTAGATCCTAAAAAATTAGCAAGTATGTATCCGAACTGCCAGCCCAAATGTTGGAGGTGTGGTTGTGAGGATGCAACGTATTTTCATATATGATGGACTTGTAAAAAGGTTAAAGCTTTTTGGATCAAAATTTGGTGGAATATGCAAAACATATTTAAGAAAAGGATAAGGTTTTCTCCGCAATTGTTTTTATTGGGTATTATTACAGATACTACTGTTATAGATACTAAGATGATGTTGAATTTAATTACGGCAGCGAGACTTTTAGTAGCACAATATGGGAAGAAGGAAGAACTGCCGACTATAGAAGAGTGGACTTTAAAAGTTTCTAACTTGGCGGAAATGGCAAAGATTTCAGCGTATTTGAAAGACCAATTGCAACAGAAATACATTGTGGAATGGAGGAGATGGATTGAATATATTCAGAATAATTTTTTTTATTATTATTTTAATTCCATTTATATCCTGCCCTTCTCCGAAGACTCAGGGCGGCTTACAAGCTTAGCAGTAGCCTTCATTCTATGTATATGCCTGCTTATTAGGGCTTTCATACACCCCCCAAGCAGCATTATTACAAAGTCAGCTTAATTGCCCCCAACAATCTGGGTCCTCATTTTACCTACCTCGGAAGGATGGAAGGCTGAGTCAACCTTGAGCCTGGTGGGATGCGAACCTGCACTAATTGCAGGCAGCTGGTGTTACTTAAGGAGGCATTAGCCCACTGCTCCACCAAGGCTCTTATGGGGCTAAAAAGTTTCATTTAGCATTTGAATAAGTACTGGATCTATATGATGTATAACTAGTTAGTTATTTTATTAATATTTTGACGATGGAGAGTTAAAGTGCGACAGAATTTAATGTCTTATTATTGTTAGCATATTTTAGATTATGCTTGTTTGTATTTTTATACCCTGTATTCAGCTCTGGGAAGTCGGGGAGGGGGGAGGGGAGGGAGGGGTTGGGGAGAGGGGAGGGGAGGAGGGGGGGTTGTATTTAAAAATGTATTGTAAAACTTTTTTTAAAAAAAGAATTCCACAGCCAGCCACGGTGGCTAGGGAATTCTGGGAGTTGAAGTCCACAAGACTTAAAGTTGCCAATGTTGGACACCACTGGACTAAAGGTTAAGCCCAAGTCTACAATTATCCCTCTTTATCTGTTAGAAACCCCACAATTCCTCAAATTTAAATTTGACCAGGATAATATGTTTAGGCTTCCTCCTTTATCTTTTTACTACTTTCAGAGTAACCTCTTTCATTCATCTTGCTGTAGAAATCTATTGGGATATCATTTACCATTGATTTCTGCCTGAGAATGAAAATGTCCCTACTTTTGAAAAGGGCTGATGAGGGACAAGCAATAAATTGAGGAGCTTCAATGGTGGGTTGCATTTTCCTTTTCCTCAGTATTTGGGTGGGGGTATTTTGCTAGAGGACAGGAAGGCTTGGAGGAACGTTGTCCATGGGGTCACGATGGGTCGGACACGACTTCGCAACTAACAACAACAATTTTGGGGGAGGGAACAGTCTGCCTGATGGGCAAAAACCTTGGAAGAAAAGATTTTGGGGCACGGTGTTCGAATTTTTGTTCCTTAGCTGCATTTTTTTTCCACAGCAGACCTCTGCAAACTAAGGCAGAAGCTATGTTTCGTTATAATGAAAGGAGAGGATATGATAGCACCCTTTTTCTTAACTGCAATTTTCAAATTGATTTTTCCACAAACCAAGACAACCATTTTGATTAAACTTGGCTTTTCAGCAATTCTGAATGAAAGCACTCCAATTAACTCTCTCCATCTGCTTTTCCGTTGATAATTTCTGAATCTGAATAGAAATCAAAATGTTATATTCTGCACCAGTGACGATTTAATCCAAGATTGTTGCCTTACATTCATCTCTTCACTACATGTCCCCCCCCCACGGTGCCTCTTTTTTTTTTTTTTTAGAAATGAGAGCATTCTATCCATTTAAAAAAAAATTGAGCCACAGAATGGAAAAAAGTTTCACCACCTTGACTTGACTGTTATCCTTGCAGCTCTGGGTTTAAGAATCTTGCTTGAACTGAACATACAGGGAATTATGAACTATACTCTTTGAGTTGCCACCTGCTACTTTATTAATGTCCTACAGCAGGAGTGTCCAACCTTGGCAACATGAAGTCCTTTGGACCTTAACTCCCAGAATTCCCCAGCCAAGGTTGCCAAGGTTGAACATCCCTGTCCTACAGTATTGCTTTTAGAAAGATCCAGCTCTTTCTGATTCTTATGCGAATTTCCTGGCCAGCCAATGAAGCTTCATGCCATGGAATTGAAAACTGGAGAACCTCCAAATCATATGAATTACAATTTCCATAAGTTTCAGTTAGAATGAGAAATATCAAGTATTTATGGGATTTGGAGTCTAAAATTTCAAGGGAGTACCAAGTTGTCACTCTTGACTTTCTGGCTGCAGCAGTAAATGATAGGATGTTTTAGCTAATGCAAGAAGCAGGGGTTAGACTAGAAGACCTCCAAGATCCCTTCCAACTTTGTTACTGTATGCTATCAAATAATTGGTCTATCTAACTTACTATCAGGGACGTGGTGGCTCAGTGGGTTAGGATGCTGAGCTTGTCGATCAGAAGGTCAGCAGTTTGGCGGGTCGAATCTCGAATGTTGCGTAACAGAGGGAGCGCCTGTTACTCATCCCAGCTTCTGCCAACCTAGCGGTTCGAAAGCACGTAAAAATGCAAGTAGAAAAATAGGGACCACTCCGGAGGGAAGGTAACAGCGTTCCATGCGCCTTTGGCGTCTAGTCATGCTGGCCACATGACCACGAAGACGTCCTCAGACAAGCGCTGGCTCTTCGGCTTTGAAACGGAGATGAGCACCGGCCCTTAGAGTTGGAAACAACTAGCACACATGTGCGGGGGAACCTTTACCTTTACCTTTAACTTACTACCGTTAGTACTATGACTGGCAGGGCCTCTCCAAGATTTCAGACAGGAGGTTTACCAGGCTTGCTCAAAACTGAAACTTTAAACAATGACACTATTTGCATATAAGGACATGTAGGAAAAAAGAAAATATATTCCTGTAGAACTAGAGATTATGTTTATTAGACAGATATTTAAAATAATATATTTTGTGGATTGTGTGTATTTGTATGTGTTGGGTTGTTGGAGCAAGTTCTTCCATACTGGTGAATTCCCCCTTTAAATTTCAAAATGACTTCTCTGCAAACAATTGGTTGATTCTTGCTTGGGGCAATGTTCATTGGAGAAGAGCATCTCTAAGCCTTATTAACAAAGACCTCTGTCTCAATTCCAAATATAAAAACAATTTTAGAGAAAGGACATTTATCCTCGCAAGATATTAATTTGAGTCAACTTGGTGAAACTCAAATTCACAGACTGTTGTGAGCATTAGTACATGGAAAAGGTTTGATCAAAAAAATTCAAAAAATTATTAAAAATGGGGGAGGGGTAAATGATTCTCAAGGTGGTTCAAAGTGTTGCACCATTGTTCCTAGTTTCACACGGCAACAAAAGAGTAGAGTAAAATGACCTTTTCCTCTACACGTAATGTAACCGGAGCATATATTTGTTTGTATGAGTGATTTTGTAACTCGTGACCCAGAAAGTGATGTGACCCATGGATAACCAGTTCTTCTTCAGACAGTTCTTTTATAATTTAGAGATTCTTCAGTGAGTGTATATGAAATAGGAATGTACAAATGGAATCTTTTTCAGACTTGTAGATTATGTGATTTATAGGCACATATGTTACTTTATTTTTTAGGATTCTGTTTCTGGAATTTCTAGAGAAAGATTGAAAGCTAAATTGGGGAAAGCTACATTAGTATACCAAATCAATAATAATTTCTTCTTATAGGCTCCACAGTCCTGTTAAAATAAAGGAATTAAAACTATCTAAACTGTAAGCCATTTTTGGTGTTTAAAACTCGGTCATAAAGACACAAGCTGCTAGTTGCTGGTTGTTATGCCCGAGAGCAAGGATAAGAGAAGTACTGGTGCTCTAGAACAGGGGTCCCAATTCCTGGTGTGTGGCCCAGTACTGGGCTGTGGCCCAATGAGAACCAGGCAGTGCAAGTGGCAGGCACACACACGCAACCATCCCCTCTTCTCCCCCCAGCTGCCGCAATAATTAATGGTCTGCAGAGCCCAAAAAGTTGGGGACCTCTTTCGGAAGAATGTTGTTTTCCAGTTCCATTGTTAGAGCAAGAAAATGTACCTCAGACCCCTTTTTGCAGGCAGGACAGCAGCCCAGAATTATGCTGGAGTCAGAAAAAAATTGGGCTGCTCTTGTGCACATCTATTCACAGAAACTGACTAAGCAGAATGACAGATAGACATATTCCTTGTGTGTATGTACATGTATATGTATGTATTCTTTGTACACACACACAGTCTGTCCATCTGTCTATCTCTCCCTCTATTCCTCTGGGTGAGGGGGGGGTTATGGATGAATTCCACAAGGAACCCTATTGGCTGGCAAATCATAGTGGCTGATGACTGTTTCAGAGATCAGAGGTAGCAGGTCTCTGAATACCAAAGGCTGCTGGACAGGATTACCATCCAGATGCTGTTTTCACCTTACAAGGGGCAGTTAGTTGGGTGGATGTAATAGGAGAGGGAATAGTGAACTAGAGAGGCTGTTGGCCTGATCAAGCCAGGCCCTTCTTACCGTATGTTCCTATGTCATTGGGCTAAAAACCTCTGCCTAGCCTCTTCGCTTTCTTTCCCAGCTTCATGTTCTACCCCCTACCAATTTCTCCTCCCTGTACTTAATTGCTGCCCTTTTAAAAAGACCTAACATTTGTTAACAAAAGGATTGCATTAAAAAAAACCCTAAGAGATCGGCATCCACTTTCTGAATGAGTGGTCTGCCCAAGTAAGGTGTGTGGCTGGTGCCTGGGAGTCTTAATTTACGCTCTCTGCCTCAATCCTGCATCTGATCACAATGAGTTCCTCCTCCTCCTCCTCCTAAACGGAAGCTGCTGGGCTGTTTGCTGAGCTCCTGGCAGGCTGCCTTGTTAGGACTTCATTAACGCCAACTACTTGAAGCAGGAGGTCAGAAGACCTCTGCCGCTGTCAGGCAGCTGCACTCAGCCGCTAATGGGGTTCATGGCTGCTCGGTGACTCTTCAGGGGCTCTGCAGCAACCAGTTCCCCTAGCGAGGAGGGAGGACGAGGGAGCAAGGAGGGAACTTGCAGAGGAACCAGGGATGGGTGGGTGGGCAGAAGAACTGGCCCACAGCAATGCAGCCTGCCTCAAGCTGATGCCTTGCCTGTGTTGGGGGGCTACGATGCTTATCATGCACAATCCTGGTTCCTGAGACTTATAGAACGCTGGTTCAATGGCTGTGGAAGACCCTCAGCCACGACAAGGTTTTCTTAAGAGTTCCTTTTTGAAACAGCAAGCTTTCCCCACCCACCCACCCACCCTGCTTCTCCCCCTGCCCAGGGCAGGCATAGCAGTTTGTTCAGAAAGTCACCAACCCCATCCTTGCCTTCTGGAAGAACCGATCAAACCCCCCCATTTCAGGAAACAGCAGGGAACACTGAAAAAAATTCTGTCACCCAGGAACAGGCCTGTGCCGCGTTCAGAGCACATTGCAAAATGCACCTAAATGGTTCAGCTCTAGATTCCACTCAGCAAAACAACAGCTTGACAATGAAGCTTGTATCACAGCAGTTCCTCAGAAAATATGCCTAGAATGTTTATTCTTGACCAATGCTAAAAAAAACAACAACAACTCGGCTAAAAGTCTAGTGTGAATCAGATCAACAGGGGGAAAAAAGGATTAACATTAATGAAATAGGCTACTCTCCACAGTCTTTCTGGGGGAACATGATACTCTGATTGCTTACCTCTGCTCTTTTTGTGTTGTCGTAGCTGCTGCTGAACAGATTGCTGTTGACTGATGCCAACATCGATATTAACTAGTTGTAATGATTCTTGTTAGAAAGCTCTACATTCTGGTCCCAAAATGTGTTATGGGGAAGAGGTTTAAATGTCTGGCAGCTCAGAAAACAGAAAGATTTCAGCATCTTCTCCTAGCCAGCAGGTGCAGAACAGTCCCTTGAGCTCCTACATTATTTCCCTTAGGACTGTGATTTCGCAATGAGGGCTATAGAACTAGTGGTGGGATTCAGCCAGTTCTCACCACTTTGGCAGATTTTTTTTGTCGCCCAGGCCCAGAATGGACTTCCGGAAGCATCATCCACACAGAGAACCGGTTGTTCACATATTTGAATCCCGCCACTGAATAGAACTATATAAGAGCTGGGAATTTTTTAAATAAATAAATAAACAATGGTGCAAGAAAGATAAGGCAATGGTACCTGCAGATCTGTGGGGATTTAGGCTTTGTTTTCAACCAACAATCACTCAAGAATTAGCATTTCTAGATAACTACCATTTCCACTTGTTCTAGAAAGAGCATTGTAGGCCCTCAGAGACCCCTTTCAGCTGGCCAATGAAGGAGCTCCCAAAATCTGCCATCTTTCTCTTCAGCCATTCCTCTAATTCCATCCTGGCTTTAGCATTGTGTCAGAATTCAGCCCTTTCAAAGTCTGGTACAGGAAAGGGAAGTGCCGCCGAGTGCTGGAGGCTGAAGGAAATTCTCTTTCATGGAAAACAACTCATCCCTATTTGATCTTTTGGGCAATCAAACCAGAAGAAGGTAAACTTAACTTCTGTGCAGGGATGCTAGATTATGAAAACGTAATGGTTAACTTTATCTGCAATCAGGCCTGTTCTGCAAGCAGGGATGAAAAGGCTAATTGACACTTAATCCTTTTTATCTGGGCATCATGGAGAGTAAGTCCTAGAGCAGCACTGGGATGCTGCACTAGGGATGCCCAAGGAATTTCACCTCCGTTTCCCTTTTTTACCTTTCAGCATTTATAAACAAGACAGGGTATAAAACATAGGAAGAAAGGGATGGAGAAGTGAGCCCCTCCTAGCTCTGTGCATGATGACAGTTCCAGTCAGATCACTGCAAAAATTTTATTACTATTACAGGTAGTCCTCAACTTACGACCACAATTCAGCCCCAAATTTCCATTGTTAAGCAAGACAGTTAAGTGAGTTTTGCCCCATTTTACAACCTTTCTTGCCACAGTTGTTAAGTGAATCACTGCAGTTGTTAAGTTAGTAGCACAGTTGTAAAGTCAATCTGGCTTCCCCAGTGACTCTGCTGGTCAGAAGGTCGCAAAAGGTGATCCCATGACCCCAGAACACAGCAACCGTCATAACTATGAGTCAGTTGCCAAGCATCTGAATTTTGATCACCTGACCATGGGGATGCTGCAACGGTCGTAGTGTGAAAAACGGTCATAAGTCATTTTTTCAGTGCCATTGTAACTTCAAAGAGTCACTAAACAAATGGTTGTAAGTCAAGGATTACATGTATTGACTGATCAGTTACTTACAGGAGGTGACTGCCAATTACTTAGGGCATGGGTCTTCAAATCCGGCCCTTTTATGACTCATGGACTTCAATTTCCAGAATTCCTCAGCCAGAGTGCCTGGCTGAGGAATTCTGGGAGTTGAAGTCCATGAGTCATAAAAGGGCCGAGTTTGAAGACCCATGACTTAGGGCATGACAAGAATCCCCTCAGAAATAGTTGTTCCCTGTTTCACTGGGACACTTCCAGTTACAGTTAAAGGTCTACTCACATATTTTTTTAGGCATGTTTCAGGTTCAAGACATAAGGGTTGAATAATGTTTAAGAAATGTGTTCCAGACACATGCATTTTGATACTGCTCCAGGGCTGATCAAATCATACATTAGATAAGAGACTGACATTATTCAAAGCACCAAAAAATGAGGTTTATCATGTAAATTAGATTACAAGGACCCTCCATTTGATGCGAGTCTTGTCCCATTTATTTTAATGGGCTTGCAGTATATTGAACAGAGAAGTGCAAAGGAGGGCTGAAGTGTAATAGATTAAGGACATATTTCAAGTTCTCCTCATTCTGGTCACCTGCTAAAAGAGAAGAGTGACTGGAGAACTCTGGCAATTGAGGTCCACAGGTCTTAAAAGTTGCCAAGGTTGGACACCCTTGAATTAGATGCAGCATCAAACTGATTGAGTCCAATCTGAAAAACTTGACCTAAAAACCAAGTCAGATTTGTTTGGTAATTGGATGAGAGACTACACAACTGTAGAGTAAACGGAGAAATTTTGAAAGAACAAAGGAGAAGTTAAGGCAAACTACTCCCCTTAGTTGCCCAGAAAATATGGAGATTTTGTTTTTAGATTTAAAGAGGGTCCTGAATTACCCAAAAGACATTTCAGGCTTTCCTACTGCTCCATACTCCTTGTTCTGATTTTCTAATATCAGACTGAGAAGAGCCAAGTTCAGGACTGGTGGAAGATGTGGATATCTTTCTCCAAAGTCAGATTTAAAAAATAATAATAATGGAGAGGGATCTATCAAATCCATTGGTTCCAGGCTACTCAATTGGAGATCACAGAGCTATAGCTTATGTTGATCCAGTGGTGTTTGTTACTACTAGGGTAAAGAACACATCAAACCAAATTCAAAATGTTTATTTTAAATAAGAAAAGAAAAAAAGGATATCTGGCTTAAAAACAGGAAGGAAGGAAGCATTAAAGAGCCAGCTGGATAAATGTGGCTTTTAAAAATATCTCTGCATGAGAATCTTCCTGGCTGTATTGTCTTTATATGTGACTGTGCTGTTTGCAGAAAGATGAGGCTACTGGTTTTCTACTTACAACCATTTTCTTAAGTGACCGTTCCAAGTTACAGTGGCACTGGAAAAAGTGACGTATGACCATTTTTCACATTTACAACCAATACAGCATCCCCATGGTCACATGATCAAAGTTTGGGTGCTTGGCAACTGGCGTGTGACAGTTGCAATGGCCCAGGGTCATGGTGATCACCATTTGTAACCTTCCCAGCCAGCTTCCGACAAGCAAAGTCCATGGGGAAGCTGGAATGACAATGTGATTCACTTAACAATTGCAGTGATTTGCTTAACAACTCTGACCAAAAAAGGTTGTAAAACGGGGTCCCAATGTGACATCAGTGAGTGGATGGGCCCCTCCCTTGTTACCCACGAGTCCTTTAATATTTTTAACTTCAGGAATGCCTTTGGATTCTACACAGATCCCAGAGGATTTTGCTGTAAATCTGACAGTAAATATTCTGTGGGATTAGAGCATGTTTCTCAACCCTGACAGTATTAAGTTACATGGACTTCAACTCCCAGGATTCACCATCCAGCTTGCTACTGGAAAATTCTTAGAGTTGAAATCTGCACAATTTATATGCTAAGGTTGAGAAACTGGATTAACTAGTGCAGGGGTCTTCAAACGTGGCCCTTTTATGACTTGTGGACTTCAACTCCCAGAATTCCTCAGCCAGGTACGTTGGCTGAGAAATTCTGGGAGTTGAAGTCCACAAGTCATAAAAGGGCCAGGTTTGAAGAGCCCTGAGTTAGTGTGTCTCACACAGCAAATTCCTCCATCTGCCTCCCCAGCCATATGTCCTAGCAAATCTTTGGGTACCAAGTAAAGAAAACTGGATGAGGAGAGCACAACCATTACAGTCATTCATAAAACATAAAGGCAATAAGATGTACATAATGCGGACATTAAAACATTCCTAACTTGGACACTTCCTTTTCTTTTTTAAGCGTTCCACGCATGTTTACAGTCCTTGGCAAGCACCATTTTTATTAGTAATTTTTGGATTTTCTACTTATGGCGCCCTATGGTGTGCCTGATGTGGGCCAAGTAGTGTAGAGTTCATATAGCTATTGTTTGATTGTTTTCCCCCAAGTTGCAAGTTATAAGTTTCATAATCCAAGAGCACTAGGAGACTCCTAAATCCTCGGTACCTCTTATGTTTGTAAAACAGACAGAAAGAACAGAGATGGGAGGGCCATATGGATGAGTACCGTTTGAGTCTTTGGAGCCTCTCAATAGATGCATTGACTGCTAACGTGGAGAAAAGGGGAACATCAATAACATTGGCTGCCTGTGTGTGTTTTCAAATATGCCTCCTGATGTTGCAGCAATTCCCTCTTAAGTGGATGGCATTGTTTCTTCGTTTCTTGTAAAAGGTTCAGAGAGGGCTCGATTGATTTGCACCCACACAGGGTCATTTATACGTCCCCAAGTCCCTGATATGCCAAAGAGGCACAATGCAAGCTAGGAACATAGAGCCCTCCCCTGCACATTCTGTGCTCAAGTACTCTACCTTCTTATGAGTCACGAAAGAAAGTAAAAATGTATTTCAATGCTGAAATGACTTGATTACCCTAATCTCAGCTCCTGTTTGGAAGAAGAAGCGTTCCCAAAGGTGGGTGACATAGCCCAGTTGAGAAGCCGTGTCAGTGTGTATCAGTGCACAAATCAAGAGTAACTGGTCCTCCCCTTTGCATCCTACGCTTCCATTATCTGGATCAGGAGCAGAATTAGCTGGTACTGGCATTTGGGAAATAAAGAATATAAAAGCTCCCTAGCTGTTTTCTTGGGAATCACTAATTGTATTAGTAAAAAGATAATTATTTGTGTGGAAAATTGCAACCTTTAACTGACTGATTCATTAACTACTGCTGTTTAAATTAACTGAAAAAGGACCTCTTCCTGTAATTCAGTCAATATTTATTTTAAAGGTGAGTTCTTTTAAATCATCCACACTGGCTCCGATTGGACTGCGGTGACTTATCTTTATTCTCAGGTTTCTTGGAAATCAAGAACACACTTATTCACACAAGCGGATGCATTTTCAACATGGGAGAGAAGGTTTCCAGAAAAAGCCAATGATCTGCCCTTGTAGGGGTGAAGAAATGGCACCTCTAATCTTTCTGCTCTTTTAACAAAGATAGCAGGTCTCCTTCTGCAGCCCTCGCAACCGACAGTGCCACCCTGCCTGAACTCCCAAAAGTGCGCTATGCATTTTATCATTAGCAGGTGATGTGTATTGTTGCTACGTTTTGTGTTATTTTTACTTTCAGAAACTGATGATTGCTCAATGCAGTCATTTACTTTATTCTTTAACTTGCAATTTAGTGTGAATGTTTACTGTTTTCTATTTAAGAATGGAACATGCAACGAGAGAGAGAGAGAGAGAGAGAGAGAGAGAGAGAGAGAGAGAGAGAGAGAGAGAGAGAGAGAGAGAGAGAGAGAGAGAGAGAGAGAGAGAGAGAGAGAGAGAGATGGGATCCATTCTATGACCGCCTTGGTCCACCTGTCAACAGTTCTTCTTGATATATGTAGGTTTTAAATAAAGTTTAACTATGCATCACTACAGTACTGATTTTCACTTAACTCAACTTCAGACTCTTGGTATCAAACGTGCTAGATACGAAATATCTAAAATGGTAGAGATTTGATATCCATCATATTACTCTGATCTCTTTTAAAAGATTTAATAGATTGGAATAACATGGGGTAATTCATTCTATACACTACAGAATAAAGACATCTTTATTCTGGAAAGATTTATTTAAAATACAGAAATTTTATTTTAATTTAGTTATTTTTTTTAAAAAAACACCAAACGTCTCGAATAAGGATTCTACCTCATTTGTTTAATATGAACCAAATATATGCAGGTTTTGTTTTGCTGATTTCCTTGCTTTATTTTTCAGTCCTTCTAGCATGCAACATTGTTAGTTGTTGCCATGGTGATTTCTTTCTACTGTTTTTACAGGCTTTTCCAAGGTTTATACAATACGTCCTTGTTGTAGTTATTTTTATCTTTGTAAGATACACAACATTCTCCTGCAAACAAAGATTGGTAAGTAAAACTATACAGGGGTGCGCAATTCCCAAATATTCCGGCTGTTTCAGTGCAGGATCTCAACCACCCTAGCGAGCACAATCGGTCCATATCAAAACGAACGAGCCATGCAGAACCTCTGGCTCTGGGAACAGTAAGGAGAGCAAGTCAGCCAGCTGACGATACAAAATGTTCTGGCTTCCAAATGAGTGTTCCTGAATCAGAAGTGAAAATAAAACACTGTTGCGATGTTTCAAATGGGAGAGAAAAATGCCAGAGCAAAAATTGGTGTGCCTATGTGTTTACGTACGACCGTCCCTGTCTCTGTATCTCTGCTTTTTTGTGTTCCTTTGAATGACAGCCTTCATAATTCGTCGTGAACATTGGAGTTGATGTTTTCCTACGCAGTTCTAGCCCAACCATGAGGCAGAGTGGGATGACTGCCTATCATAGAAGATCTGAGATACTGAATTTGAAACGGGTTGGAGACAGAGAGACACCATCTTGTTCTTCATCTCAGGCAACCAAAGGTCATACGTTGATCACAATCTCATAGCATCCATGTTGTCCTCAGTTCAACTTCATCCTGATAGCCCAAGGAAGCTATTTTGTAAAGGCAGTCATAAATTATAATGAGCAATAGAAATGATTTAAAAATACTGCATTCTAGGCCAACACTTTCTACTTGTCACAAGAGTATGTAAGAAAAGGAACAAGAAACTCATAAATGACTTTAAAGTTGGTTTACATTTCATTTCTGAAGTGTTACAGAGGCGCTATGAGGCCCTATCTATAACCCTAACCGACCTTTTCCCCATTATCCCCTGTCCAGATGCTGAACTATCACTAGCGCATCTTCTTTCTGATTAAAATCTTCACACACTGAAGAGCATGGTTTGCTCTACTTTGATCTGAATATTGCCCTGGGACACCCTCGGTCCTCCATTTCCCTATTCAAACACAGATGCTGAATGAACATCTATAAAATTATAATATTGGCTGAATGCAAAGACAAGAAATATCCTTCCAATCTTCTGCTAACAATCACCTGATGCTCGGGGTTGGAGAAAAGAAAGAACTCTTGAGGGAACTTGCAGAAAGAATGTGGGACATCAACTTGGAAATATATTTCCCCTGTGAAAAAGATTTAGAAAGGCTGACATTTCATGGCCATTCAGAAGCATTAAGCACAGTTACAAATCCTACACACCACTTGTATACGTTCGCATGAATACGGATAGAATATAGCCTAGGTAGATATGCTTGTGTACATTCGATTTGTGTATATATATTTGTATATATTTCTTCATGGGTCGCAATTCAGAAGGCTCTTTCTAGAGCAGAGGTGTCTAACCTTGGCAACTTGTGGATTTCAACTCCCAGAGTTCCCCAGCCACTCATGTTGGCTGGGGAATTTGAGGAGTTGAAGTCCACAGGTCTTAAAGTTGCAGAGGTTGGACACCTTTAATTTAGAGGGTCACAAACTTTGCCACTCATAGCTCCCTGTGGAGCACTGCTTGAAAGCATGGCTCTCTCAAGCAAAGTCTGCTTCCATGCGACATTCCTTTATTTCAGAATGTAAATGAATATATCTAAATATTGCATAAATAATGACCCTTTGGCCATATGTGCATCTGGGTGAGTTGCTTTATATTACAGTATCTCCCTCTCCTTCACCAGCATCAATTTAATATGCATTAAGATGCATAAACATTTTCTTCCCTAGTACCCTGAAATCCGATCTTCCTCCATTCCTATACTTCACCTCGGTCTTGCCTGCTGGTTTATCTTGGTATCAGCAGAGTATTTTGATATTCACATTTCTTCTTGCATTTCCTTCCACATCAAGGACTTTTTCTTTCTTTCTTTCTTTTTTTGGTTTCACAAAACTTAGCAAGGCCTTTTTCTAAAAAGAGCTTAAATGTCTTAAAAATAAATCTGAAGCTTTAATGCTGTGTAATTATCTTGTCTGTTATCGCATCTGCTGTTTAATCTCCCTTCCCTTGACATTTTATGACAGTCTTTCCCATATGGCCTCTTCCAGATGTGCTGATGCAAAGGTAGCCAACAGGGCATACTGGCCAGGAACTCTGGGAGTTGCAGTCCAAACACACCTGGCAGGAGCAAAGTTACGAACGATTGTATTATGAGATGGCCCCACTTTTTATGATTCATAAAGGGATGTCTATGAGGCCGTGTTGCCTCCAGCCATAGGAAACCATTCCCATAGCCTGAACTCTCCCCACCATCTGTAAAATCTACAATATGGGAGATGTTGATTTAGTTTAGAGAATTGTCAGGATGAGACTAAGACATGATTTAGACTTCTGCATCGCTGCATGTCAGGGAACATATACATCTTTCGTTTGGAGATGGTTGCATAGCAGTTACATTTATACTTCATTGGAAGTCTCTCTTCTGACTTCTACATTTTGGTGTTTGAATGTGGCTTGCCTTCCACTTGCCTCCCGACAGGAAGTCAGATCAATCAATCAGCACACAGGACACACATCTCCACACACCAAACAGTTGAGATTTGGGAGGTGTGCACATTGGCTCATCTACAAACATCTGCAACCTACACTTACCCATCAACCCTTCAGAGTGGAGGTATGTGTCGATGCCTACACACAGTTGCAGAGAAGTCTAAAGCTTGAATCATGGCGTGCAGAGTGATCTGGAGACTTCAGAGCATTTTTGAAACATTATCACTATTCACTATAGTACAGTGCTAGGTGTTAAGTGTTAAGTGCTCTTAGTAGGCAGGATCAAATTGCATAGCTAAAATCATTATCTCTGTTGTGATGCAGCGTCAGCCTGTGGTTCCGGCAGCTGAGTCGGATGATTCTGAAGAGGAAGAGGAGGAGGGGTTTGGAGAGCCTTTGGTGTCAGAGGAAGGTTCTGATGCACTACAGAACTCTCAGCCTGGCCCCTCCCATCTTGTTCCTCCTCAGACTCAGCTGTGTGAGCATGATGGATTGGAAGAAGACGATCCACAGCTGGCTCTGTTCAGGGATGCTAGGAGCAGGAGGCAATCTAGCAGAACAGAACAGAGGAAAGCAATGAGGCAACTCGGGAGAAGGCAATGAGAAGCCATGCCTTGGGACTGCTGATAAAAGGGGAATGTGTGTGATGTGCTGGTTGCTGAAGGCAACCGTTTGAAGATCTTCTGCTAGAGTCCTGGTCTGTTATTCTTGTTTAACTCTTGTTTAACCTTTTGGTTTAAGTCTTGTTTGAACTTTTTGTTTCACTTTTGTTTGAACTCTTTGTAAATAAATTTGGTTGGGTTTTTTCCAGCCTGTTGATTATAAAAAAGGGGTTGTCCCTGACATTCAAACAGGGCCTGTCGTAGGCTGGAACAGAACAAACTCTGATGGTTGTATGGTATTCCCATGATACTCTGTAGAAGTCAAAGTTGTACTTTGAAGAAGCAGGATAGGAAGAATATTGGTGCCTGGAACTTTGGTTGGAGAAGACTCCTGAGAACAGGCCAGACAGTCAAGAAAAGTCAGAGTTCTCATTCGAGGCACAAATGGTGAGGCTCAAATTATCCTCCTTTGGACACATTAGATCTAGCTTTTTTGAGGAGGCGGGGAAAGGAGGGAGGAAAGAGAAGATGATCAATAAAAGAATTCAATAAAAGTGATAAGTGCACTATTGGAAAAACTGAAGGACTAAGTTAGGGACATATTATTGTGGAGAAAACCTATTTATGTGGCCTCTAGTAATAAAAAAAAAAGACTTGATAGCACATAATCCAACAAAAAATAATGGATGCATATGTGTATATGTACTTAGTGCTGAATTAAAGAAAGGGGAGTCTGAATTCCTGCCCAAATCCATCCTTGGGCAAAGCTGTTTCGGTATCTTAGGGCCAGTCACTCTCTCAGCCCCAGGAAGAAAGCAATGGCAAGCCACTTCCACACATTTTGTGAAGAAAACTGCAGACTTCTCCATGTGGTCACCAGAAACCAAGGCTGTCCTGAAGAACCCTAACCCTCCCTCAAAAAAAAAGGGGTTATCTTTCCGTATATGTTTTTATACTGCCAAAATTATTGGAATTACTTGGTTTCTAATATGAGCTTATATGCTGCTTCCATCATCAGCAAATTGTGAAATGTGACCACAGGTTTAACAGCTGATTACTAACTGCCAACTAAGCTACATCTAATTCATAGGTAGGATTTTATATATATTATATATAAAAATCCTCCAAGTGTCCTTTGCATAATCACCAAGATTAAACACATATTCAAGGTAGGGTTGGGGGGGGAAGGAGGAGAACTAGGTATGTTCACCGTCTTGAGTTATTATAAAAATAATAAAGGTGGAATATAAACTAAATTAAATAAAAATATAATCTATCATTATTTCTCCCATCCATCCTCCCTTTCAGTCATTTTACAGATCCATGTTCCTCTAGGAGTGGGGGGCGGGAAGAACGATGGCCCTTTTATGACTTGTGGACTTCAATTCCCAGACTTGTGGACTTTATAACTTGTGGACTTCAATTCTGGGAGTTGAAGTCCACAAGTTATAAAGGGGCCATCGTTCTCCACCCCTGCTCTAGCATAACTTCTAAGTTTCTGATTTGGGACAGGACAGAGAGGAGGGTGAGGGTGGGTCAGTAAATGTAATTTGGGCACTCTAACTTCCCTGCCATCCATAAGGTTACAAGACTATGTGTACAATCTAGAAATCTAAAGGGATACTTCCTTGCACAAATCTGGCTTACAGCTGGCGATTCATCCAGACATGCTTGGCTCATTCACCTTTAAAAAAACAGTGATAATCATATTTTCTACTGTCAAATTATTTTTTATATCAGATAAATGTCACACGGATATATTTTTAGTGTGTTGTATGTGCTGCATTTTAAAAATACCAGTTTGCTAAAGTGCTTCTCTGTGAAATTACTCTCACACATAGAGCTTTAGTTTAAATAAAGACATTTTCCACAGAATAATACTTGAAGGATTCCAGATATAAAACATCATGCTCTTTAGCAAATGAGAGTTATTATATAAGTGGCCTTTTCTCTGTAATAAACCTTTTAAAATCTATATTGAAATAGTCTATGTAGTTTTATTATCTGAAAAGCTATTATCTCTAAAAAGATTATCTCTATAACCAGTAATCATAGACTAAACATTTAAAAAGTGTATAAGCATCCATACTATTTTTTTTTTAAAAAAACCCATTCTCTTTGTTATATGACTGGGAGAATGTACAGGATTTTATTGTGAGAAACATTTTAAAGCTATTATTTCAATGCAGTGCTAAATTTATTCACCAGGGGTCATCAAAGGTCTGAATTTTCTTTGTCTACCTGTTGACTCTAATATATTTTAAAAAGCTTCCATATGAAATTAGCATTTAGGGTTTTTCAGTGCCAATCAATTGCAGTTCTATAGATATGTTGAAGAATTATTTTGAATATTCACCATATAGCAATACTTTCTTTGCACTTTGCAGACTATTCTTTAAGCACTGCTACAAAAGATGATAATGGTGATTCTGACAAAAGGTTCTTTTTGTTAAGTATCAAATTACTAATAAAGTTGACAGCAATAAAAATTGCATTCAGTGAAGAAAGAAGAAATGTGAAAAGCAGCTTTTGGATCAAGGTGCATTTCTTCCTAGTTTAATTTAATTTAATTTATTAAATTACATATCTACCTCTCAGTATTAAACATTCCAAGAGAAATAGGTTTAACTTGTATGTTTAAAAAGTCATCACCATGACTTTGGATACATTGGAACAGCTAAGACATTTCATACAGATGAAATTTTAGACAGGTATCATTTTCATACCGAACAACCTGGAATGCCTCTGCATGCCAATATTTATATTTACAAGAATGTTGCAATACAGCCCATTGTTTTAAACATTTTTTTAAAAAAATGCCTATACTGTATTACAAGTAAGCATGCCACCTTTTATCTTGCTCTCTCTGCAATTTGCAAAAATGCAACCATTGAGAAAAGGAGGCATCTTGCATAACATAAATTACAGATATTTCTGCATGTTTTTGCCAAATCAGTAAGCAGCGGGGCTGAAAAGATGTCAGCACATCAAAATAACAAATTTTGCAAAAGCAAAGCTGATAGACTTATCCATTTGCACCCTTAATCTGAATCTATGATGAACATGGGCAGAAAAGGCTTACAGAACCTATATTTTCCTCCAGTTTGAATTCACTGAGACTATAAAATACGTAAATGATTGCATACAAAGCTAAAGATCATTAATTTTACCTTATTTTCAGACTGATCTATCTAACAATATTGTGGCAAAGTCCCCAAGTTTCATAAACCTGGAAAAGCAATACGCCCCTTTTCTTTAGGCATACATAAAAAAGAAATTCAGATATTTTATTTCCTCTGTCCTCTATTCTAAGAAAAAAAAAATATGGCAAAAAATGACTTCAGAAAAACAGGAACCTTTTATTTACCCACTGTCTACATATCCAAGAAATGGCTAAGGCTTAACATGCTTGTCTCCAGCCATTCTTCATCCATAAATACCTCTTTCCGATGATTAGCATTGGCCTGCTAGCAGGAACCTGATTTTGTTGAACTGGTACATGCTTTTTCTTCCCTATAGCAGTCAGTGTTGCTTTCTGCACTACTTAGGTAAAGCTGTTGACTCTCTCCCATGGTTTTCAAAATGGGAAACGAATCCCCTAGTCAATCAACTGTTTGTTAACTAAGCAGCATTGGCAGCACAATATCTGCCATAATTTTCCTTAGCCTACTATCTTCCAGCTGCAATGAGAATTCTGGGAGCTGCAGTCCCACCACAGCTGATGACCAAGACATAGGAGAATAAAAAAAAATATCTTGAAAATTATCCAAAGTCATGTCTACTTTGTCATCCCATTCCTACTTTGCCAAACAGGAAAAAAAAAGGCCTTGATCTGGGAAACTGCCACATCCATCAACTGTACAATGGGAAAGACTTAAGGCAGGAGAGGTTGTGAAAGTGCCTCTATATCCTTCTATTAAATTATGGTGCTTTCTTTAGCTGGTATAGAAAGCCATTGTGAGGATGCCTGATGATGAATGAGATGTTTGAACCATGCTTGGATCACCAGTTCTGGGCTAGTCACATTGGTCAGTTATTTGTTTTCAGGTTGAACGCAAAGTTCTCGTTCTGAACTGTAACCTTAAATGTTTCGGGAACAGTTTTTATGCAGAGCTGCATGGATTAATGTGAGCCTTGATGAGCTTTAGGATAAACCTCAAAGGACCAGTCAAGAAATATTAAATGGATACATACTATCAGGAAATTTTTCCTTTCAGTGATGGCTCCATATCTGTGAAATTCACCCTTGGGAATTTGCATATGTCTTTTTATTCATCCTTTTCTTTCAAGCAGATTTTAAAACTTTTCTTCTGCCACCCAATTACTTATTGATGTTTTAGTCTAGCATTTTTACTCTCTCTGGCCAGCAGATCTAAAGATGAGTGGACCTGAGAGGCTGATCTATCTTGTCTGTAGGATTATTTTTATCATGTAAACATAAACATTATATCTCTGAATGGGGACAAAGATCTTGATATATAGATCTCTATAACCAGTGATCATAGACTAAACATTTAAAAAGCTCTTGATCCTGAGCAAAGTCATAAGCAAGGCTTATGGAGATGTCCACAGTATACCTGAAATACTTCAGATGTTTCTATTAGTTAATGAGGAATCTGATTTTAGCATCTATCTGAAATTCACACTTACTATATTTATCATACTTGTTACTTGGTAGCGATGGAATTGATAGACTAATTCTAATACATTTGGTGGACAGCAGATTGAGGAAACACTTATCTTCCTTATACAGATGTCTATGTTCATGGCTTTGCTCTTAACAACTGGCAATATGTGGACTGAACTAGGCTACCATTAGATGGATTACTTGAACAATTGTTAACCAGGAGGGAACTGTTGATTGGCATTCTGTGGGGTTCTTCTCTAGACCCCGAACTATATTTATAAATGACTTGGAAGAAGGGTTTGAAAATAGGATTATGAACTTTGCAGATGATATAAAGACGGGGAGATAGCAGAGATCAGGATCAGAGGTATCAAGAGTCATCAGGAATTTGAAAATCAGGAACACTGGATAGAAAGTAGCAGGCTGAATTCAGTAGAGAGAAAAGGAAAGTTCAGCATTTGGACAGGCAAAATCAAAGAAAAGACAATGTGAGGGAACTGCAAAAAACCAACAATCTACAAATACAATTCTAGGCAGTATTTATTATTTAAATTTATTGGCCATCCAATTCCAGTATCAATAAAAGTAGAAGTGTCAAGTTTTCTTGATTTTGTGTTGGTCAGACCGTGTTCAAATTGTTGAGACCAGATTTTGGTGCCACATTTTAGGAAGAACATTGGAAATTTTTAAAAAAAAAGAAATTTCAAGGAAAACGCAACTAAGAGCAATAAGGGGCTTGGAGAAAGAAGAAAAAAACATAAGGAATATTTGGAGAACTGGGTATGTTTAGGCTGGAATAGAGAAGATTGTGATCATCTGAAGGGCTATCACATGGAACATAGGTCAGAAGTGTTCAGATTTGTTTGAATCATAGAAGCAGACAACATGGGTTTAAATTACATGGAAGTAGTTGGTTGAATATCAGGGGGAAAATTCCTAATGGTAAGATAGCACTGGAACAGACTATCTTATTTTTTTTCTGGAGGTGTTCAGAGATACCATTAGTGTACTGGGCAGAGGATTGATTAAGTGATATCCAATCTCCTTTCCAACCTCTTGTATGTTTTATGATTCTATGAAAAGTGTTCGCTAGCTAGGAACACTTATAATTTAGCCAGCAAGGGAAATTTTTGCAAATACACATTTGTTCCAAACATATCTGGCATGTGTTGTTGAATCAAATCAGTACTTTAATTCTAAAAATTTCTCACATGGCTAGTCAGAGCTATCCTTTCTTCAAAATTATAGGGTCACACTTAGGAATGAAGTGCCTTCTAACAAAAGAACCATTTCTTGATTTTAAAATTCCCAGTATTCAGCTAACCTTGCTTTATTTAACCATTCAATTAAAATAGCATGTGGCATACATTCACTGGGCTACTGAGAAAAGTACCAATTTATGGTGAAAATGCCCCATGGAAGCATACTTTGAATTTAATAGGATAGATCCAACTGGATTCATCTGTTGATGAAACTGTATCTATCAATGGGATAGGCTTCCTCCTACAGGTGCATTTTTGTCCAATATCTGGCCTCAGTAACAAGGGGACTCTCTGGTTTACTGTTGGAGATCTCAGGAGAAGGTAAAAAAGAGAGATGATAACTTTTACAAAAGCCCAAATTACCGTATTTTTACGTGTATAAGATGCTATGTTTTCCTGCAAACACCCTGTTCAAAAACCAGGTGTGTCTTATACAAGTGCAGCGTCTTATACACGAAAAAATAATGGTAATCTCCACAGCCCAGGGCATGCCTGTGTGGGTTCTTTATATGCCACTGCCATGCCGCCTGGTGCAGGTGTCAAGCCCCTATGGGCTTGCTACTAACAGGAGGGGGCAAGACCGTCGGATGGTGACATCCAGAGGCAGCGGATGGGACCAGCAGCATGGATGGCAGTGACAGCCCTTTCCCTCCATCGTACCTGTATGTTGGCCGGGGACCCTGTGGAATGCAGCTGTGAGGCTGACCTGCTCGATAATAGCGGCTGAACTTCCAGATTTGCCGGCTCAGCTGATCGGCACGGAAAAACGGCGGGGAGTTTAAAACCTGCCTTTGCTTCCCTTGCCTTGCTGTTATGCTGGTGCTCATGCCAATTTGTTTACCAGGGTCAAAAGGCTGCTGCTGTGAACTGACTATGCATGCTCATCGTGCTGGATGCTGGTTAGGTGGGGGGGCACCCAGAAGGGGTCTATTTAGAGCACTGGGATGCAGTTGCTCCCAGTGCTGACTTTGTTTGCTGTAAGCTTGGAACTCGCATGCCAGAGCGTCTTATACAAGGGTGCATCTTATAGACGGAAAAATACAGTAGTATTAAAATTGGCTATAACTCTTTTTCATGTTCTGATTCATGAGGATCTATGACAATTTGCAACTCCGCTGTGGGTCAGCTCAGCATGGCCAACTTGCTGTGGGACAACTGGCTGCAGGATAAGTGTTACACTAATACCAAAAAAATGGTGGAATAGAATCATTAAAGAAAGAATGCAAAAGGAGGGACATAAATGTGAATGACAAAAATTAAAATATTTTTTTATTTATTTAAAACAATTAAATTGAATTGTTCAATTGTTCTGTGACGCATATGGTGTGGCGAGTTGGCTGCAGAGAGTTGGTCATGGCAAATTCTCCCATTCTGGCTTCATCATGGATGGAATAGTGATTTGGATAGATTTTTGACATTGCTTCTTTGGGAAGAGAAGACCTATACATTTTACTAAATTATCCATTAAAGAAAACTTGAGGTATCAACAAATTGGATTTCCCCACTGCATTGCTCTCCAGTTGTGGTAATGCTACAGCTCCCAAATTCAACCAAGCCGATACCCATGCTTACCAGGAATTCAAGGAATCAGAATCCCAATACACATCTAAATGAAATATGGGTAGAAATGAACAAATTTCAGCCAAGACTGGTTGGTTTTGGCATGCAGTCCTTCCCAATTGATTGTTCAGATTTCTTCACATTATGAGTCTGCTTTTCTCTTATTGGAGTGATTCCATTTTATGAATCCTCTCTCTCCGTGGTTTCAAATACCTTCTAGAATTAATGGGCTATTACTCAACAGTTCCAGTCCGAGAGTCTGCTTTTTCTCGTGGCAAAGTATGAAACATTGTCATCAAACTAGATATTCATAAGCAGAAACTCAACAGCGCTCTGTACTTTACCTGTTTGTTACATTAATTTTCATAATCCTTAGACATTCTTAGGCATGATCTTGCAGGATAACTGTCAAAGGTTTCAATCCAAAGAAGCTTTGTAGTGCTGTTCCAGTTAGGGAAAGAATTAACAAGCCAAAAGTCCTACCTTGTCTGCCATTAATAATACTGGCATTTTGGGATGTTCTTGATAAAAGCAGATTTTTTAAAAAATATCCCTCTTCAGGGGTGTTATCCCAGGAATATTGAAGCTACAGTACAATGAATAACAATTGTTTCTATTATTTTTAGCCTACATAGTTTTCAGAGGTTTTTGGAACTCCTTTAGCACTTTTTGCTCAGAAAACAAGGTCCTGAATATTAGTACCCTAAACCACAGAAGAAGGTTGCCCCCCCCTAATCGTGCCATAAAAAACATACTGAAAAACAGAAAAATGGCAGTTGATATATTTGAAAAGTTCATTGCATTTTGCTTATTTTCCACTTCCTGAGGGATAAGAGGAAGGCTAAAACCCTCATTTCTTTTTTGTGGATTAGAGAAACAAGCTCCCGGGTAACCATTGTTCTATTGTAATCTTCTGGCATACCCTGAAAATTCTTTGGGAGTGACAGAAAAATTTTTTTCTTGGTATATTGTGCTATAGAATAAATCACGCACCCAAAACTCACAGCTTCTTTAAGCTGTTTTTTATTATTTTTATTGCCTACACCATTTTCTTTTCTTTCTTTTTTAAAAGTAGAAGTTGGGTATTTTAAAATAACAGCAATATTAATCTTTTGGTTTTCTTTTCTCCAACTTTTCTTTTCACCCTGTCAAAGGTAATCTCAAGAGCCCTGTAATAGAAAATGAATGTCAGGCTGTGCAAATAATTGAGGAACAAAATCAGCTTTTAAAAGAATTGGCAGAACCTACTTTTTCCCAAGAACTTTGACAATGAAGGGAGATCTTAATAAACCTCAATATCTCTGCTGAAACCATAGTGTATCTCAGTTGTTTTCTTTCACGGGGATCCTGTGAGCTGCTACATCCACAAGGCCTGAATCCAGGAGTTGAGATCAGAGTAAGGAATCCAAGTTCAGTTGCAGGTTAGAAGTGTGTACCTCATGACTTGATCACGCCTCAGCAATTGAGATAGGTCCCATCAGACAGAAACCCCTTGAAATGCCTGGTTAACTTGGGCTTAGGAATGGGCAACATCAAAAATGGATGGATGGGTGGAAGGGGTGGGAGGGAGGCCTTCATCTTTTAATCCTATAGAAGTGAGTTGGAGAGTTTGACTCTACAAATTAGGCTGCTTTCTAAGAATCTGGCTTAATCTCTAAAGAGGTCATTGAGCCTGTTTCCCTAAAAAAAAGTACCTGATTGAGTTTTGAAACCTTCTCTCCTTATAATGAACATGGAAATTGACTTGCCCATTTGCATGTGATCATTCCTTTTTGGGGAATTATTGTCTTTAGGGTACCATGGACCCTATGTCTGAAATCCTCATATCCCCCAAGCAGGAAAAGAAAGTACTTTACATTCATCTTGGATATGCAACAACCTTCCTTGTGTAAATAATCCTTGTTTCAGCTGTGAATCAGTGCAACCATTGTTATAGTGTACTCGTTTTGATGTTGCTTCTAGGAAAGTCTTGGATGGTCTCAGTGTAAGGGCAGCCTCCCACACAATGCCTGATTCAAATACTATGATGAAATTGGAACTAATTTGTGAGGGCAGATCTTTTTATATTCACTCATTGCTGGAGTGAAATGTGGGGATGGGCAACTTCCTCTAATGGAATCCCAACATTTGACAGCTGGCCATGAAGAAGCTGCATACAACTAAATGTGTATAAAATAAATGAAGACTTGTCCTTAGTGATACTAGGGATTATTTTAGTAATGGACAGCCCCTTTCATCCCACCCCCATCACATCTGATTGTGCTATTTTGTCCAGTTTCCCTTGCACACAAACACATCTGACCAATTCAATTTAGTCTGGATTGGCTTTCTTCAAAGTATTTCCCAAATTCCTTCTGGCACCCTTCTCAAGCCAATCTATGAAACTAAAATGTCACTCATGCTAAAGAGAGAGGCTTCCAAACTTATTTCAACCTGTCTCTTGGTGCACAAATCAAAGCCAAATCTCTGGCACATTCAGAGTGGTTGATTTATGCGTATTCAGATCTTGAAGAATTTTCCCTCTAGAATTTAGGAAGAATGAGGGCTGGGTATGAGCATCCTCATTCACATATTTAAATTGCAATTGTTCTAGTAATTTCTATGGAAAAACATTTCAGGAGTAATGTCACCTCGGTTAAGAAGAGGATGATGCCAGTGGGTTTAATGATTAGCTACTAGCTGGGAAAAGCTGCCAAACCTGTTATTTGCAATAGTGCCGTAAAATTCTTTTCTATTTATGGTGACATTAGTCAAGTTGAGAAGCAGGGCTGTTAATAATGAAAGAGCCATGAGACTCAAGTCTTAGTTTTCAGTGGGATATCATAATTAAGAGTTGCCATTCTAGCTTTCTGCGCAATGATAGCAGCTTCACAAAGAGCCAAAGGAAATATTTATTTGTCCACTGTTCCAGTAACGAGGCTGGGATAGGAAAGGAGGTGGTGGGCTCAGATAAACCTAAACTTCAACCCAACAGAGGTCATTCATGCAGACAGGCCCAAACTGTTCCTCTATTTTTCTGAGTCCGTGACAGTCAAGTGCAATTCTTATTTGAATCCTTAAACAGAAATCTAATATTAGGCTTTTGCTTATCTTTCTTCTCTTGGTTCTACTTCAGTCTTCAGAAGCATGGCAAAGTCAGAGAGCTGCACAGAAAAATAATCAGTTCAGTTTCTTTATGTGGGGAATTCAGCAATGGCCAGAACATCTGTAACTCTTCCTGGGCTTCCTATTTATAAAAATTGGCTCTCTCATTGTGCCAGGAATCTATTCTAGTTCTATGTCATGTTTCTAACATGGAAAGGAAGCTTCTTGCTTTTCTTAATACCTGCAAGATTCTTTGGAAAGCCTATGACCAGGCAGAAGGACTTAAGAGTCTTGATAAATCTGTTGTTCTATGTGGCCAATCATATACAAAAAAATTTCTACAGCAGTGCAGGCAATTTCTTTGGCCCAAAATCCAAAGCAGTATGATCAGAGGCTACACATTAGGAAACCAATTTGTATAAGTATATATCCCATTAAAGGATCCAGTCCTACAGCATCCCCTCCAATGATGTTGAAGAAATTGACTCTGCTAGGAAACCTGGCATTGATAACACCAAGGAAGCAAAAGGAAGCAAAGAAATGGACACAAAGCAAAGGTAGATATTACTCATATTTATTACAGTGGAATACTGGATCAGACTAAACCTCTGATCTGCAGAGCTCATTCTCATTCAAGAATTTTGAAATTTCTTGAGCTGTGGTGATGCTTTAAAACCCTGGACAACATTTTATCCTATCTTTGCATTCTTTTTTTACATATAAATTTTATTGATTTTTTTTAAAAAAATTATCATCTTTAGAGCTTAGTAAGCAAACATGCTGTCTGGGTTTACATATTTAACATTAACTTCTTCAATATAAATCTATTCAGTACTGTACACTCCAGTATTTTTTCCTTGATCTTCCTTTCTTTGCCATATTTTTTTTCCTTTTCCCCCTTGTTAAACAATTGCAATTCTTAGTACTATTGATGTATACAAAATTAGATATAGACAGCTTCATCATATTTTACTATTATAGAAATAACAATAATATCAATTTGTAAGTCAATATCCTGTTTTTCATGCTCTTATTAAAGTTTGATTTCCCATCAATATTTACAGTATCTTTCTCAGTTATGATTTTTCTCAATATTAATTACATATAGCTAAAAATGTTCATACCAATCCTCCTCTTATTTTCAAATTTCCCATATCAAAAAAAGAAAAACAAAATGCTAGTTTAATTCTAAATCATGTCTTCTATTATAAAACTCTGGTTATGTCTAAGGGTCATCCGTTCTTTTAATCATATTCAAACAGGTATATTAAACAGATAGTGCCCCCTCTGATAGATCAAATCTTCCATGTTTTAAGTCTAACTCTCGCTTTCTTTCTTTGCCAAGTAGCTTTCCAGGCCAAGGCAATTAAGTTGCCCCAAAATTTTCTTTCTATTTTTGTGAAAGCTGCTCAGCATGACACAGGCAATTTAGGTAGAGTATTTTGGGGGGGAACTCCGCCCATCCACATTCCCTAGACATTTCCCCTGCCCGCTCTATGTTCCATTTTCTAAAAAATGTCTTCCTTGTCATCAGATGTATTTTGGAGAAAGGTGTAAAGGGTCTTTTGTATTTTCATTGTTATTGGTAGGTCTTGCAGTATTTTATTTGTATATGGCAATCCATATTTCCCTTCTCCTCTCCCCTCCATTTCTCGATCAATTTCTTCTGCTTCATCCTCTGATTTCTGGTTTATTTGTTCATATTTTGTAGTCATTGTCTGGAAGTTTTCCAGTTGTAGCTTTAATTTGGAGATTTGGTCCTTTATATCATTTAGGTTATTTTTAGTCTCATTATAGTTTCTTTTTATGTCTTCTTTTTGTGCAACAATTGTTCGATGAATTTGCTGTAGCATAGAGAGTATTTCCTTCTGAAAGGTATTTGTTTTTTTGTTGAGGCATCATTTCTAGAAATTCTCTGGTATCACCAGTCTCAGTAAGAGTGGAACAAAATTTCCTCTAGTTTTCTGGTCTTTATATATCGTCTTTATAATCCAATTCTAATAGTAATATTTTATGGTAATCCTTTGTCTCAAGTATCCTGAAAATTATCAGTCAGGCAAGGTTGCAATCCACAATGTTCCAAGTGTTCAAAATGTTCAACCTCCCTGCAGCCAGATGTATTCAAAAGTCAATTTTTTCTTTCTCTCCCAATAGCTCTTGAGATTAAAAGTCCAAGCCCAGTAAGTATTTATAATCCAAGAATGTCAGGATGATAAATATGCCAAAATATTTTCCTTTATTGCCAGCTATACCAAGCAGCCAAGGAGCTAGTTATGGTGCTGCACTCAAATCCACCACTATGTCATTCGAAGTCCAGTTTTCACTCTCGAAACAAAGGGTTGATTTCTTATATTTCACCTCAATAATTTTGTTTCAAAGAAAAAATCTTAACAATTATCTCGGTTCTCAGATTTATCAAAACTGTAGCTTTGTATTACTTTCACTTCAGCATTATGTATTTCTGTCCCCCATAACAAATTTTAAATGCCACTTCTGTTCACATCCGGAGGTTTTAGGCTTCTTGGGAGCTTTTTCCAGGAAATTCAGTTGTAAAATAGTAAAGAAAGGATCGATTTTCTCACCCAAACCAAATATGCTTTGTTTTTCGGTTGTCAGCAGCTAATGGCCGGCTGCAAAGGTGTGGCCAGTCTTTTCCCTGACAGATTAGAGGGCTTTCCTTGGATTGGAGAGACCGTTGTCTCTCCGTGATCGACAAGGCACCCCTTCTTCTTCATCACCTCTTCAGGGAGACTTTAGGCCCTTTTCAGGGCCCCCAGCAGCACAAAATTGGGCACGGAAGGCAGAGCTCTGCCTTCCTGCATGCCATCTCATTGTGACGCAAAACCCGAAGTCCTGCTATCTTTCAATTCTTCTTGTTTGCTGATTAACGGCCCAGTCACAGGCTCATCTCCTGCAGATCAATAGTAATTATGTTACTGTGTCTTTGGCTTCCAAAGACATTTAGATATTTCTTGGACTTTGTCCAGACTGGGTAGAGCAGCCATGCTAGGGGAACTGTACTTTGCTTCATCCCGAATACACTCAAGACATTCCCCAACATTATTTTAGAGTTTTTACATCTTGTTCTTGATGGCTAAATCACTGTTCGAATGAGAGCAAAGGGAGAGGAAAGAGTTAGATAATAATATTAGGATCAGGCAAGTAACTGATTATAGACATATTTGCCTCTTTTGTATGATGAATAATGCTATTTCATATTTGCAGCATCCCCAATCTTCTCCTAAATGGCTTGGTTAGCACTCTACATCATTCTAACAACAGTACAAAGGCCCACAAAAGAATGTGGCCTCTTGAGGAGGCATGTCATTGCATCAGTCTTTTTTCCATGCATTTTACTCCCCCTGCACTTCCTTCTCTGTCTTAGGTCCATTGCTAGTTTATTTGAGTCATGGTTCAAAAGGGCATTCCTGGAACGCCTGCTTACAATCATGAATAATAAAAAACGGGAACCCACCAATAGGTCCAGTGCAGTCATGCATTTTCTGACATCTGCCTGGCAAACGTTTATAGAGAGGGAACTGGATAGGGTAGGCACAGAATGGGACCAGCAAGCCTGTGGAATGTTGCCAGTGTTTGCTGCCTTTGATGTCATCTCTTTTTAAAAAGAAGTGGGTTAAAGTCATTTTAAAAAGTAGTGTTCAAGTTGGGTCTAAGAGTAGAGTTCTCCAAAGTGGTCAGTCCTGACCCCAACATTGGCCCAAAGGATCAATGGAATTATCCAATGGCTCGATGCTATGAGTTGGTTGCACAGCTAGCCAGATGTTGTAGACTAGATTTGGTATTTTATCCACCTATCAAGTCCTTCCCAAGGACCAGGAATAAGTAGATATTGTAATGCCACCAGCCATTTTAAAAAAACATCTGGATCACTACTTTATTATTTATTTATTTATTTTATTGGATTTATATACCGCCCATCTCCCGAAGGACTCGGGGTGGTGTACAGGGCAGTTAAAACACAATATACAAAGTTAAAAATAAATTAAATTAAATTAGCCCCAACAAATAAATCACATTCTAAAAATTTAAAATTCCAATCCCTCAGTCCAGGCCGGCAAGCTCAAATAACCAAGTTTTCAGGTTGCGGTGAAAGGAGCGAAGGTCGGGAGATGTCCGGAGCTCAACAGGGAGCTGGTTACAGAGGGCAGGCGCACCCACAGAGAATGCTCTCCCCCTGGGGGCCACCAGTCGGCATTCCCTGGCCGACGGCAACCTGAGGAGGCCCTCTCTGTGGGAGCGCACAGGACGATGGGAAATTAACACCGGCAGAAGGTGCTCCCATAAATAATCCGGACCCATGCCAATTAGGGCTTTATAGGTCATCACCAGCACCTTGAATCTCACCTGGAGGGCAACTGGAAGCCAATGCAGCTCGTGGAGCAGAGGTGTTATATGGGAGTATTGGGAGACCCCCATCACCATTCGCGCGGCCACATTCTGCACCAGTTGGAGCCTACGAGTGGTCCTCAAGGGCAACCCCATGTAGAGAGCATTGCAGTAGTCAATCCGAGAGGTCACAAGCGCATGAGTGACTGTACATAGGGCATCTCGGTCCAAATAGGGCCGCAACTGGCGCACCAGGCAAACCTGGGCAAAAGCCCCCCAGGTCACAGCTCCTATATGATCTTCTAAACTGAGCTGTGAATCAAGGAGGACACCCAAGTTGCGAGCCCTATCTACGGGGGGGTAACACCTCACCCCCCATAGTTAAAGATGGAATAAACTGGGTAACCCAAGATGCCGGTATGTACAGCCACTCGGTCTTGTCGGGATTAAGACAAAGCCTGTTTCTCCCCATCCAGACCCTCACTGCCTCTAGGCACCGGGACATCATGGTGAGGGCATCACTGGGTTGATTTGGGGTGGAAATAAAAAGTTGGGTATCATCAGCATACATACTGATGATACCCCACCCCAAAACCACGAATGATCTCACCCAGCAGCTTCATATAGATGTTGAACAGGAGGGGTGAGAGGACTGACCCCTGAGGGACTCCACAAATGAGAGGCCTTGAGGCCGACCTCTGCCCCCCCTGCCAACACCGACTGCAAATGACCCAGGAGGTAGGAGGAGAACCACTGTAAAACAGTGCCACCCACTCCCAACCCCCTGAGGCGCCGCAGTAAGATACCATGGTCGATGGTATCAAAAGCCGCTGAGAGGTCTAATAGGACTAGGACAGAGGAACAACCCCTGTCCTGAGCCCACCAGAGATCATTCACCAGTGCGACCAATGCCGTCTCCGTGCTGTACCCGGGCCTAAAACCTGATTGGTAGGGGTCCAGATAATCCGCTTCCTCCAGGAACAGAGGGAGCTGATGTGCCACCACACTCTCAACAACCTTCGCTAAAAAGCGAAGGTTGGAGACCAGACGATAGTTGTTCAAAATAGCCGGGTCCAGGGCAGGCTTCTTGAGGAGGGGCCTCACCACTGCCTCCTTCAAGGCAGCAGGGAAGCTACCGTCCCTCAAAGAAGCAGTTATTACTGCCTGGAGCCAGCCTCGTGTCCTCTCCCGAGCTGCATATACCAGCCAGGAGGGGCACGGGTCCAATAAACAGGTGGTGGAACTCAGCCTCCCCATGATCCTGTCCACCTCTTCTGGAGTCACAGGGTCGAATTCTTCCCAGATAACGTTCCCAAGACCGCTTGTGTCCCCTCCCGTCAGACTCTGCCCAGTCGGAGTCCAGACAAGCCTGAATCTGAGCGATTTTGTCCGCCAGATGTTGACTAAACTCCTTGGCACAACCCTGCAAGGGCTCCTACCTCACCTCCTGATTAAGGAGGGAGCGAGTCACCCTAAACAGGGTGGCCGGGCGATTATCTGTGGACGCGATGAGGGCAGCTAAGTAGTTGGACTTTGTTGCCTCCATCGCTGCGAGATAAGACCTTGTGAAGGTTCTTAACCGCAATCGGTCAGATTCAGACTGGCTGGATCTCCAACAGCTCTCTAGGCTCCGTCTCTGATGCTTCATCTCCTGGAGCTCCACGGAAAACCATGGAGCCAGCCGGGATTTGCGCCGGAACAGGGGCCGCATGGGCACAACGTGGTCAAGTGCCTCCATGGCTGCCCTTTCCCAGGCTTCCACTAAGGCATCGACCGGGCTGTGAGCGAAGATGGCAGGCACAGGTCCAAGTGCCACCTGGAACCGTTCAGGATCTATTAGGCGCCTGGGGCGGAACCACCTGGTCGGTTCCGCAACCCAGCGACGGGTGGTGGTGAAATGGAAGGCCAGCCGCAGAAGGTGATGATCAGTCCATGACAGGGGTGTAATAACTGGAGATCCCCCTCCCAGATCATCAAGCCACCATCCAGATAAAAAGATAAGGTCAAGTGTGTGACCCCCCTCATGAGTCGGGCCCTGAATTCATGGCCATCATGGAGGACATGAACTCCCGAGCCAACCCCGATGAGCCTCCCAGGGACGGTAGGTTGAAGTCCCCCAGAACCATAAGTCTGGGGAACTCAACCGCCAGCCCAGAGAGGATGTCGAGGAGCTTGGGCAGGGCTGCTGCTACACAGGTAGGCGACAAATACGCCAGCAACAAACCCAACTGAGCCCCAGGGCCACACCTCAGGAGAAGTGACTCACACCCGAGTATCTGAACAACGGTAGCCTCCTGCGGGCATAAGGTCTGCCTTACAACCACCGCAACACCCCCGCCCCTTCCCTGAGCCCGGGGCTGGTGAAGCACATGGAAACCTGGTGGGCAAAGTTCAGTCAGAGGGACACCTCCTTCTGGACCCAACCAGGTCTCTGTAACACTATTGGCATCTTTAACACTATTGGCATTGACAAAATCACCAGTCAATTGCAAAAGGGAGTTTTACTTGGAGCAGCTTATATCCTCTGATAATACCTTTAATATTATTAAACAATAACATCTGCCTGTCCAAAATTGTTAGAAGAAATGTGGACAAAAAATGCCAAATCCAATCCAAGCAAGTAGCTGACTGCGTGACCAACCATCGTCATCCTCATCATGCTCAATTGTCCCACTGAGAATTGGTGCTTAATATTGGCCACTTTGGAGAGCCCTGTTTTAGATCCAATTGAAACCCACTTTTAAAACATTATTTTAACAACACCTCAGTGCTCTGGGAATGGTAAAAGTATTCTAGAGTATTCTTGATTTTAAAAAGATACATTATCATCTCCATTTTTGGATCTACCAGCATAAATTCTTCTATAAAGTCACAGAAGCATTGCTTGGTATTACATAATAAAATTGCCTGAATTACGTGCTTCTATTTTCCATGTGTTATTGTATATCTCCTTTTCATGAACTTAATGTGACACCATTAAGATGAGATGAAGATTCATGAGCTATATTTGGGTCATTACATAAAGAAATATAAAAAATGTTTTCAAAATTAAATGGATTGTCATGTTGAGACGTATTGTACCATCTCCCCTCTCATTTAGAAATCACCCACATACACACATATTGTACAACTGAAATAACATATGAGTTGCTATTTTCTAGTTACTTCAAAGGTACATTGGGAACATAGTAGGAACATAAAACTGCTTTGTCACAATTCACTAAGCTAGTCCATTCCTTCTGTAAATCATTAATAATGCTGACAGTCTGGGAAATTTACTTTAGCTGTAAATCTATAAATGGCATGAGAAGATGTGGTAGAAGGATTTCTATATCTGACTTTCAAATAAGAATGTTTGGACTGAACAAAAGGTAGAGGGAAGAGATAAATTAAGAATTGTGAAAAGGGCTTGACTGTGTAAAAGGTGAAAAAAACAACAACACTCCTATTCCTGTAAAAATCACTTGGGAAATTTGACATTAGCTTTATTTAGAACTTCTTTCTTTTATTAGGATTTTTTGATCAAATATGACATTTATTTATTTATTTATTTATTTATTTATTTATTTATTTATTTATTTATTTATTTATTTATTTAATACTATTTCTATACCACCCTTCTCCCGAAGGACTCAGGGCGGTGAACAGGGCAAGAATAAAAATACAAATTACAAAAGTTAAAACAAGATTAAATAAATGCCCACATACTAAAATACATCTTTAAAACCAAATAAAATAACAATAGCAACCCCCCCCCAATCCCCTCATCAGGCCAGGCCAGCTTGTTCAAAAAAGTATGTTTTTAGCTCGCGGCGAAAGGAGCGAAGGTCGGGCGCCGTCCGGAGCTCAACCGGTAGCTGATTCCATAGCTCCGGGGCGCCCACAGAGAAGGATCTCCCCCTGGGGGCCACCAGTCGACATTCTCTGACCAGTGGCACCCTGAGGAGGCCCTCTCTGTGGGAACGCACAGGGCGAAGGGAAGTCGATGCCGGCAGCAGGTGTTCCCTCAGGTACTCTGGACCCCTGCCATGTAGGGCTTTGAATACCATTACTAGTACCTTGAATCTCACCCGGAAGGCAACTGGTAACCAATGCAGCTCACGGAGCAGAGGTGTAACGTGGGAGTATCGGGAGACTCCCAACACAACTCTCGCGGCTGCATTCTGTACCAGTTGGAGCTTCCAGGTGGTCCTCAAGGGCAGCCCCATGTAGAGAGCGTTGCAGTAGTCTAGTCGAGAGGTTACGAGGTTTCATCTCTTTTTAATCTTATAGAAGGACTGCGGACATAATAATCTTTGTTTTGATATGGTTGTTGATTTCTGATCTTTAGAGTTTTATTTTATGTGAGATGGGCAGTTATTAAATATAAATATAAATTTGTTTATGCAGTAAATGAATTTATAAATGCAGTAAAAAATTAATAATGGTTTAGTCACTACATTACGTTATATTCTTTGCATTCAGATATGTTCTATTTAGGTTGTCTAGGTATAACAGTTTATTATTTAGCATATGATGAGAACATGATAAAAGAGAAGTAAATATTAGTTTAAAGTTAAAACACTGCCTGATATATAATCAGCCCAGGTTCGAATCTCAGATAAAGGGTATGACTAACTGATGAGAACATAAAGAGTTCAAAATGATCATCTTAGCCTCCCAAATTCTTTATTAGCAATTTGAATAATTTGCACAAATAATGAGCTGTCATAAGTTGACTATGTCCTGTGGATAAGCCCTGAGTCGGGCCAAAACAGGAATGAAAGAATATATATATATATTATGGGAGTATGGCAGTGGCCTCATAACTGAATGTCCAATTCAACTCTCCAGGCGATCGCCTCTGGCGTTGCTTAATAAAGAACTTCTAGGTAATCAGAGAAGGCATGTTATGGGCAATCTTCCACAATATGTTTAATAGTTTGCATATCAGCACCACAATCACAACAAGGGGAATCTTTCTATCCCCACTGATACAGGGCAGAGGCTATTTCGATATTTAAAGCGATCAGTTAAAATGCGGTTATGATGACAGAGATAATTAACGTTAAGGATTGAGTTTTGTTACTATCTTAAAAGGGAAGATTATTCAGAGTGTGTCTAACTGCAATCATGAAGACAGTACAAGGATAGGATCCTCAGGAAAGCATCGATTTTGGTAGCTTTTCTTCATCCTTTCCCAAACATACCCTTCTTGGTAACAAGGAGGTTTACCTCTTAATAGAGGGGACAGAGATACGGGAAAGCCAAGAGCATCTCCAGGCATGGGTTCAGATCCACATGAGAAACAACTGAGGGTTGTCTTGTGAGGTGTTTTCTATCATGCTTTGTCCTGTTATGATAAGGAAGTTATGTCTCAGACAAATATCGTTTTTAGCATATTAGTTACTGTTTAAAACGAGCTAAGAAGGAAATTCTAATAGTCCACTTTATTCTCTCATGAAGGTCATGGCAGAGGAAAAACATCTGTCTGTCTTTCAGATAGATGATAGATACCATAGATAGATATAGATAATCACCTGAGGACCATCATTAAAATATACTCATATGCATGTATGTTTATGTGCAGAAAAACTGAACACTGCAATACACCATTGCACTTTCTGAACAGTTTTCCAAAGTGTAAATTACTTTAAAGGGCATTCCTTTTTTGAGTTCTTCCTCTTCATCATAGTTATTGTTATATGATCCTAATGCTTGCCCAAAACACTTTGAAGAAATACCACATACAGCAACAGAAGAGAATATTTGTAGCTCAGGATTAAACTGTGGAGTCCTTGTGCTCTCTGAGCTTGGTTGCTTTCTTGTAGATGTTTCATTGCCCAATTAGGTTATATTATCAGTGGTAGAAGGAAATATGGTATAAAAACAGAGCGCAAACCCCACTCCCTTCTAACACTGATGATGTTTATTTATTTATTTATTTTTGGGACTTATATGCCGCCCTGTCTCTCGAAGGACTCAGGGCGGCTAACAACAATAAAATACAGCAATACAAAAGTTAAAAAGAATTAAATTAACAGCCCCAATAAAATAAACTAAAATTGAAATTAAAAATTAAAAAACATTTTAAAATCCCTGTCGTCAGTCCAGGTCAGCCTGATGGAAAAGGAATGTTTTAAGGCTGTGGCGAAAGGACCGGAGATCCGGGGCCATCCGGAGCTCAAGGGGAAGTTGGTTCCATAGGGCTGGCGCTCCCACAGAGAAGGCCCTACCCCTGGGGGTTGCCAGCCGACATTGTCTAGCCGACGGCACCCTGAGGAAGCCCTCTCTGTGTGAGCGTACTGGGCGATGGGAGGTCGTTCCCGGCAGCAGACGGTCCTGCAAATATCCCGGGCCTAGGCCATGTAGGGCTTTAAAGGTAAGTACCAGCACCTTAAATCTCACCCGGAGGACAACCGGTAACCAATGCAGCTCACACAGGAGGGGTGTAATATGGGAGTATCGGGATGCTCCCATCACTACCTGCGCGGCCGCATTCTGCACCAGCTGGAGCCTCCGGGTGGTCTTCAAGGGCAGCCCCATGTTACCTAGTTGGGTGTAATGAAATGTCTGCAAGAAAACAACCAAGCTCAGAGCGCACCAAGGTATCAAATCTTTGCTTTCTTTCTATTTTCCTTTATCTTTCTTAATCATATAAATGAGCTAAACCAAAATCAATCCCTGTGATGAAATATAATGGTCAGGCAAACTTTATTTTTAAACTAGATCTTGAAATAAAGTTTTGGAGTCAGGTTGGTGTGTTACACATTTTCAGTTTTATTTTATTGTGTTTATTATGTGCACAAACCCTTCATTTCACCTTTCATATTAAAAAGACTTCATGAAATAAGGCAAAAAATAACTTACCATTATATGAAAATTAATTGTAACCAATCACAAAACATACATATTAATAGAAAAAGTCACACTATTTTTTAGGGACTATAATATAAAATTAATAGATGCCAACTATAGCAAAATCAGCCGAATGTACAACATGGTATAAGAAATTCAACTCTCTATAAAAGAGCATATAAAAATATGTACAAAAAATCTAAGATCAATAGAAAACACATTCGCATATACCTTCTTCTGTTCTCAAAGTGCTTTGCATTAACAACATTATACAAGACACTTTACTTTGTGTTCAAAAACCTGTTAACATTAAAACTCATTTCTTTGATTTTATCTGTATTTTTTAAATACACATAAAAAGTGCTGGTTTTACAAGTTTAAAAAAAAAGCAAGTTGCTATGAAATGGCACAATTAAAACTGGGCAATAAACACAATTACATTTTTTTTAAAAAAGTTTTGTAATAATGGTATTCAACAGTACTAAAAAGGTGACATGTATATTAACTCCAGTGTATAGTTTTCCCTACCATGGACATAAATACTTTTGAAGAACAGATGGGCAGTCCCATCCCTGATTTAGCCCAGCCAGCCTGGAAAAGAAAGTTTGCTTATTTTTAAGCTTCCAAAGAACCATTAATTCCTTGCAAGAGTTTAGAGCAGCGGTCTCTGATCTTTTTGCCTCCAAGGACCGGTGGAAGGATGGTTTTGTGCTGTACCTGGGTCCTGTGCATGTACAGATGCATGGACCGGTTCCTAATGGGCCATGGACCAGATTTGGGGATCCCTGGTTTAGAGGGTAGTAGAAAGGATGTAATACTGTAATTACGATTCAATCTTACAGTGGTTTTCTTCTCATTGTTTAGATATGAATGGCTGTGCAGAAAGCGGGTACCTCTGGACTGGGTGTGGAAACTCTGCTTCCTATACAGATTAAAGTCCATGAAGGTGCGATAGGAGTTGATTGGTTGCACAACATAGCACAACTATTTCTGTAAACTACATTTATTAATATAGTGGTACTTATTAGCTGCATCTTCACACAAAAATATTTTGCATCAAATTCCTTTATACAGGTAAATATATCCAACTTTCCCAAACTTAAGAGCTGCAAAATATTTGTATTATAACATGACCCCATTCTGTTTAGTGCTGTTCATCAAATAAGGGAGATCTAATTACCATGAAGAGCCCCGGTTTTGTCGTCAGGTTTGGTCTTCTTACAGTATGTACTGTATTTCGCAATATCGCTACTGAAATGTGAAGTAGACTTGTTTATTTGATGCAGGGAAGGCAAAGGGTTTTTAGTGAAAATGAAACACTCTTTATAAGCATGGTGAGTTCCATAGCACGTTTTAACTTTTTACCAGAAGAACATCTGCACTAATTTGTTCTTAATGAATCTCAAGAAACCTAAGCCAAATTCTTGTAAAATTAGCAAGGCTTCATTTGGGTGGCCCACAAATAGGATTTCCTTTTAACCTTGAATTCTGAGATGTGAGGCTTGTTCACACTTTTCAGAATTCGAGGTTAGAGGAAATCCTGTTTGTGGCCACCCAAATGAAGCCTTGCTTATGTCCCTGGATGGGATCAGATTGCTTGGAGGTGGGAGGGGACTGGATCTTTCTGGACAGGACTTTTGGGTATGCTGCTTTCAGGGCCAATGAAAAGGGCTTGAGCAAGGTCGAAAGGTGGAGAGAAACGGGGGGAAACAGGCTCTCTAATAAAAACTGACCTTCCATGTATCCCTGTGCTCCATTTTTCTGACAAAAAGAGTTCTTACAACAGGGGTGTCAAACTCAGTTTCATTGAGGGCCGCATCAGCATTGTGGTTGCCCTCAGGAGGCTGGGTGGGTATGGCATGGGTGGGCATGGCCTACTGGGTGGGCGTGGCTAGTGGGCGTGGCCAGCTCTACATCGTTGGTATCAAGGGTGCCTATGGGGGCCTGGGCAGGAGTGGGACAGATCTGAGGGTCTCTGGCAGAAGGAGGGTCTCTGGGCCAGGGCCAATGCAGTGGGGGCCGTTCACTCACTGTTTCCAGGATGGCTTCGCGGGCCGCATGAAACCACTTTGCGGGCCGGATCCGGCCCCCGAGCCTTGTGTTTGACATGTCTCTCTTACAAGAAAGGAAGTCCTATTTTCAGTGGCATTTAATGCAAGTATATGTATTTCTTTTCAATAAAAGCAAAAAAGCTCCTTTTCTTACCAGGTGCAGCTCGTATTGTTAAACTACCAAGAATAAATAGTCCTTGGGGACCATAGAGCATTTTTCAAAAATTAAAACCAAGACGTAATAAAATCTGAGAAGGACCACTTCATTTTTAAACTGTAAGCCTAAATCTAAAGATTCAGCTATGTAGCATGTTCTCTCTCCCTCCTTCTTCCCCCCCTCTCATCTATACCTATTTTGTATACCCATTTTCAATCCTCCCCATAATGTGAGCTGCTGCAAGAATCTACAGGCACTTTCTCATTAAATAAATGGAAGAGAGCCTGAACTCCATCCTCCAGATGGCTTTGGCACTGTTACTGTTACTTTTATAGAAATAATCCAGCCTCTTCATCAGTAGATATAAAATCTTTTTATCCTGCAGAGGATGACAATAAAGTGCAATCAAAATCTGATTCATCAAGGGGATCCCCACACAGATTTCTTTTGCTGGAATAGAATAAACATACTTTGCTTTTATACTAGAATATTTTAAAATGTGGCTACACTGTACCCATAAGTTCACAAAGCACATTAATAAATGTAAATATAATTCAGTATCAGGATTTTGGAAGCTTGAATGATGATTTTAGAAACTTTCTACTCATTCTGACTATAGTTTATGTACAATAATTCCTTTGGCTGACATCTTCACAGATTTTTTTTTTCTTTAGCGATAACAGGTCATTACCAAAGACCATGCAGAGTGAGAAATTCTTCAAATGATTTGGCCACAATATGACTAAACAAGCCACAAGTAAATAATGAATAAAGAAGGCTGCTGTTTGAATTACATGACTCTGTATCTATGACAAAGACCACACCTTGAAAGGGAAATCCACATTTCACTTCCCAAACACATTTATAACTATTCAAAAACAACACAAAACGTTTTGCAATGGAGTTAATACCTGATGTGCTAACTGTTTTTAGCAAAAAGATGACAGAAAATAGAAAAAAAACATCAGATTTATATATTAGCATACAGTATGTGCAATATTAATGTGGGGAAAATAAACTTTTAAAACAGATGATGAATAAAGTACAAAAGAACTCTCACAGATGTACAAAATTTCTGAATGTAACTATGTGTGACCTCAAAGATCTGAAGTGGCCTGCTAGGCCAGGGGTCTCCAAACGTGGCCCTTTTATGACTTGTGGACCAACTCCCAGAATTCCTCAGCCAACGTGACAGGCTGAGGAATTCTGGGAGTTGAGGTCCATAAGTCATAAAAGGGCCACGTCTGAAGACCCCTGTGCTAGGCTGATATGTTTTCGATCAGAACTTCAAATTTGGGAGAGGATATTAATTCTTCTTCTTCAGTGGAAATCCTGAGTTTCCTCCCAATCTCTGTTCCTGTATTTGGTCCTCCATTTGACTGGTACAATGAGGGTAGCAGAGAGGAAAGATAAATTCAGTTTCAGTGGGAGGACTGATAGAAAGGGGAGAATTGGATTCCTCTCCCCTGCAACATGGCACTAATTCAGATCACTGCCCCACCCTATCTGCAACCTGGCCTTTAAAAACATGAGCCTGGCAGGTCACCCACTTTATGGACAAATTGTTCCCAAAATATGCAGGGGAGGTGCATCTGGAAATGCTGAAGCTCACTTCTCTGATTCTGTATGGAAGGTACTCTTATCTTTCTCACATGCGTATCAAACATTGTGAAAGTTATCAAAATGGCACGAATTATTTACTAGCGCTAATGGAGAATATCTGTTCTAAATCTGTATATCTGCGTTTTAAAATTTTCCACAGAGAATTCATCACATGAAACATAAACATTAAATTATAACGCATGAATCCAGTAGAATAAGTTCTTTTCAAGTGAGCACGGCTAAACAAAATCACCAGCACACACCTCTTTAAGCTAACTGTTAATACTGGATGCTGAAAAGAAGATCCAATTGTACTGTTGTCACCAGTATCATATCACAAAACATACGTTCCCTTTTCACCCTCCATCCTATGAGTTTATGTGCTTAGATTTCAAAGCACTGCAAAGAGGGGTTCTTTATTTTAGAAATCTGCTTTTGTGAGAAGTTTATTGTTGTGGACCATTTTTTGAGTTCCTCCAAGAGAGGTTTAAAAAGTAAAAATCCCAACAATTTGTTTAAAAATATACTAAGCAGTGCAGTAATCATTTTCTTTTGGGAATGGTTATGCAACAGAAAAGGCCAAATTAAAGAGCAATTGCTCACATTTGGCAAATACAAGTCAACCAACATCTTGCAACACCTTATATTAGCTGCAGCTGTGAAGTTGGGAATCTTTCTAGTGATGTTTTCTTTATTTCTTGAGCAAGCAGTTTCAAAGTTGTGCTGAGTAACAGAAGATAATCTTTAGTAGGCTGAATGGTTGAGATGATATGCAGACCTGTGGTCTATGCTTCCTCAGCCTTCCATATAAAGTGAAGACAGTTGACTAGGACAACGATCCACAGCATTTATATGGAGGAAACTTGCATCTTCCACCCCACTGCGCAGTGAGTCACCAAAGGCCATTGGAAAATCATAAACTGGAGGAAAATGAAGACATTAGTCAAACTTAATTTAAAAAACTCAGAAAAAAACGGCAGCTTAGCATGAATCACAAGCAAGTGTGGGATTCCTTAGGCATATTTGGAGATCTAATATGTGTTAGGTGAGAAAGGGATGTTAAGAGAAGAAACACTGTCAGAACTGAAGGAGGAAAAGTGTTTTGTCAGTGATTTGAAACAGATTGAACAGGGGATAGAGGAACAGATGACACCTCTGCTTTCTGTTTCGCTGCTCTAACTTCAACTGATGTTTAGTTTTTTTTGTACCTGTTCCTTCTCTGTTTAGCAAATTGGAGCTCTATTGTTCATGTTAAAACTTCCTATATTTCCCTCTGTCTAAGCCTATGGAAGTCTTGAGAATACTAGGAAAGGTTATTAATAAAATGAATGCATATATGTTTCATCTTTAATAGAACCGTGAAGAGAAAATTGCAAGTGACAGTGACAGGTATGGCTTCAGAACACTCTGCCCTGAATTTACTGTGTGATCGGAAGAAAGCTACTCTCTGTCAGCCTCAATTAATGCATCTATAGTAGAGAGAATGAAATCAGTTTGTCTTACAAAGAAGTAAGAATAAACATTAGAAGTATTAAATGTAAATATAGAATCAAGATATTTAGTTATTAATAGTATTTATCAAGTGTCTTTTTCTATTAGTTCTCATAAATATCCCTGCTACCTGATGTTTGAAAGATAGTGACTGTGTCAATTCATAAACATTGACGAAAATAGCAGTGTGGTGTGCTTACTCAGGACCCTGGATTGTACAGCATACTGATTATTTTTCCAGTGTTTTCCCCATGCCATCACTCTGCTAAACAACTAATTCCTACAACATTATTCAAACCACTTAGTAAAGCTCCTCATCGTTCCTATTACCTATTTCCTTGTCTTCTTATGACTATAACTTTGTGGCTTGTATCTCATGATTTATATTGTTTTATTTAGTATCCTAGTATGATGTAAACCGCCCTGAGTCCTTTGGGAAAGGGCGGTATATAAATCTAAATAAATAAATAAATATATTATACATTTGGGACCAATCTTAAAATATGGAGGCTGCCTTTAGTCTGTTGGATGCCTTTTTAAAAACCAGAAGAAAGGATACCAGCGGCTGTGATGTGATGAAAGTACAAACAGAAAATCTCATCTAGCCTCTCATTTATTTATTTTCCATCATAATGTTCACAGTAAACACAAGAACCTGGTTTAAAGTCTATAAGGCTTCAAGCATCTTGAGGGCCACTATGCTAGCCATAAAGTTCCTATAGGGCAGGGGTCTTCAAACTTGGCCCTTTTATGACTTGTGGACTTCAACTCCCAGAATTCCTCAGCCAGCATGCCTGGCTGAGGAATTCTGGAAGTCCACAAGTCATAAAAGAGCCAAGTTTGAAGACCCCTGCTATAGGGCGATACCGAATTATCCTAGGACATGATATAATGTTCAGTATAAACTATGATCTATATTCAGTGTAAGGAATTATTTCCATTTGAGATATAAATGATAAGATGGAAATATGGAAATAAAGCAATATCCTGCAACTTAAAATAATGTGAGAAGTGATTTTGTTCTCAACTAAATCTGAATCGCGTTTCTAAGGCTCTGGAGCTAGGTAGTTGTATATCATGTTACCAACTGGAAAAAAAGTCAATTCATAATTTAATCACATCTGTCTCCAGAAATTGTTTACGAAACCACTAATGTATAAGAGAACGTGTATTGTAAATAACACTATCACAATATTATAATTGTCATACCTGTAATACCAGAATGTGCTGAAAATGCTTTGTGGAAAACATCAAAACCCGCCTGACCCATAGATGTAGGTACCAAACAATCTTCAAAAGGAGGGACCATGTTACAAGTTCCAATGTGTTGTATATTTCTCTGATTGTCAGTATAATGAGGCGAGCAGAAAGTTTGTAGTTGCCCATAAACTCCTAAAAATAAGGTAACAAGGTAACAAAAGTGTTTAAATAATGCATTTTCATTCAAACCAATGTATTCATTTGATTTTACATTTTCAAGCACACTGTTTCCTGCTGTTTTGAATATTTGCTAGGGCCTAATTCGTGTGCCATCATAGCAAAGAGAATATATTTAGTGCTATTCTTTATAACTTTTTTTTAACAACATGAATAAAATTCACATTTGGGATGTGCAAATATGTATGTGCATTAAAATCCTAAAAATACGACTGTAATATTTATAATCTTAAATGTAGTTGGAAAATAGCAATTCAGAAAGAATGTCTAAGTATGGTCACATATTCATAAGTTACATTATTATTTGGGGAACTGAAGGAATTGCTCAATTACTTAATTTTTTTTAAAAAAAATTGATGATCTTGCATAAATACATCCTATTGCCAAATCATTCGGGGTTCAAGAAAAATATTGTTAAAACTCCTACTTTGGGAATGAGCTTGGCCCTTTCTCAACTTAGCTCATGGTCAACCGTCTTCAGGCACCACTATGACTCAGTTGTAAACTTGAACAGTGTGGCTATTATTTGTTGGAACTCTCTAGTAAACTCTTATTTCACATAGACTTTTGTTTAGTGGACTTCAGATATCATGGGGAAAAATATCTGGATCTGAAGATTGCTTGGGAAAGGAAAAGAGTTATGGCCTTGATTTCTTAACACCTTTCTCTAAAAACTACTTTGTATCCTGGCTGGCCTTTTTCATGCCTTCCTGCCAATAGATAGATTCTATTATCTTGATATCTTCTCTTAAAAAATCTATTGCATGGAAATGTCAATGGACAACCAAATTAAGCCAGAGGGAAAAATGAATGGAATTGAATGACAGCATAAAGATTCAGAATGCAGCAACTACAGTAGTTAAGACAAGCAGCCATTAAAACTTTAAGCATATGAGCTGAGGTCTACTCTGTTACTTCACAGCAACCTTCTGAGGACAACGTAATTTATGCATTTTGTCAGAATTAATGCCCCTCTAATATTGAATTAAACTTCCGGCAGGTTTCCACTTACTTTTTTAGAAGAGGATGATATATATACAGTATGAAAAGTCGCCTCTCGATAACACTTTACATCCTGACTAAGAAATCAATGTTTTGTTTTATGGTATTTCCCTTATTTAGGGAACTGACGTTGTTATTGTATTAGATAAGATAGAAGTTCACTTGCTCATTTTAAGTAATCACCCATTTAAACTTACCCTTGTAAAAAAATTATTTCGTGCCATTATTTTACCTGATTTACAAGGCAAAACCCAGGCACAGGCATTAGTGAGGTTGCAAGTAAACATTTATGTCACAAAAATCAAAATAAAAGTTTGTTTCATTTTTACAGGTGAAAAATAGGCTTCCTCCCCAAGTGCTGCAGTCAAAAATCAATGATTTTCAGATTGAAAAGAAACATAAATGCAGTCTGTGTGTGTGTGTGTGTGTGTGTGTGTGTGAGAGAGAGAGAGAGAGAGAGAGAGAGAGAGAGAGAGAGAGAGAGAGAGAGAGAGAGAGAGAGAGAGAGAGAGAGAGAGAGAATCATACAGTCAAGTAAAGCCGTAGAATGTATACTAGCTGAGTGCATATACAATTCTATGAGTATTCTCCAAAATTAGTTGGGGATCCTTGCATATCAAAGGACAATGCTTAGAAGTTTCTATCCACTGACCATTCATAAATCTTTTCAGTATCTATATTTGAAAGAATATACATTCTAATCAACATACTGCCTCTCTCATATAACATAATATTGGATCTAGTGGAGTTATTCTTTCATTTAACCCTTAAGGATGTTGTTAGGGTGAAGAATTGACAGGCAAGAATGGACAGTCTATTCTTTTGTCAATAACAAAATAGTCAAGTTTGAATGAACTCAAAACTTGTAACACCAGGCAATTTTAGTTAAACTTATTTCTAAGCTATCTTCTACTGCAGAGCATACCTTGGGAACTTTGTACTGAAAAGCCTTGCACAGATAAAAGAACAAATGAAAACATTTAAAAATGTTTTTTTTTTGAATAATCAGTAACCAGGTTTCCATTTACCAATATAAACTTTAGGTGCCTTGTGATGCAAGAATAAGGCATATATAAAGTGTACAAGCAAATATCATCCTTAGCAAGCTAGAAAAAAAATCCTTAAGTAAATGCCATCATGCGCCGTGCCGTATCAAGTGAATAAGAGCTAGAATGGGAAATAGAGATTATATGGGCTGGAAAATTGTTGGTCTTGCTGCAGTGGAATAGAAGGGAAGCAGCAGAGAACAGCTATGTTGACCTTTGCAAAAATTGATCTCTTCTCTTGATTTCTACAATTTCTACAATTGTGAAGATGACTGCATTACTAGAAATGCAGTATCTCCTGAACTGTTCTCACTTTGGATTCTGAAAAAAAAACAGCCACATCCCTGGAAGGAGGAATAATTGGTTTGGTCTGTATTTCATTGCATGCTTACCTAAGTCATATTTGCCAGTCTAAAGACAAGCCAGAATTCAATTGTAGGTTGTTCTACATTTCTTAATTATTGCAATTCAACATGCATAAAACCATGTGCAGAAAAACACATTGTATAAAAACATATGGATCTGTCTATGGAGATTCACAGTCTTCCAGGTCAGAGTCTGTGTCGTCACGGTCACCTGAGTAGTGCAAATGGTTGTGGAGCCTTCTTGGAACTGCTGATAGGACTGAGCTGTAGATAGATGATGTTATATCCCTCCCCCTATGTTGAGAGAGGGCTGTTCAATTTTGACATAGATGGCCTATGAAAATTGAACAGCCCTCTCTCAACAGAGGGGGAGGGATATGACATCATCTATCTCCAGTCTGATGACACAGATAAGCTTCCAGGTGGCCTCAACAACTCTCTAAGGGAATGCAAATGACCAGCTCTCTGCAAGGAGTATAAATCTTTCCATTCCCCACCATCCAGTCAGAGCTGAAGAAGCTTCTTGGATGAGAAGTGAAACATCTTCGAAGAAATACAAAAAAGTCCAGTTGTCTCGTGAAAAAGCCCCTTTGGGGAGAAATATGGATCTATGAATTAAAATAGTATGTGCATCAAAGGAAATGTATAGGAAAAATGTAAAAGAAAAAAAGCAGATTACTAAGAAAGGCAGAAATAGATAGGCTAACTTAAGACCCAGACTCAGCATAGTTAAACTTTATTTTCCTTAATTCCAGTTAGTAGGGCAGCCCACATTAAATCATAAAAAGATATCCAGAAACACACTTGCAGCCCATGCCAGGGGGACATCTATCATGGGCACACCAAGGCAAACCCATCATTGCCCAGGCTGCGTTCTGGACCAGCTGAAGCTTCTGAATGGTATTCATGGACAGCTTCTTGTGCAGCCACTGTAGTAATTGAGCACTGAGGAGACTGGGGCATAGGGGCCTTCTGATACAGGTAGGGGTGTACCAGGTAGAGCTGTGCCAAGTTCCCCTTGGCTACACCGGCTCTTTCAGAAGGAGTTTTGAGTCTAAGAGGATCCTCAGGTTGCCCACCACTCTTGAATGGGGAAGTGTTGTACAAGAATATGGATGAAAAATCCTCAGTTCCAACTGATTTCCACAAAATAGAATTGAGTCAGATGTAGTTCCTCCCCATCTAGGCCCACACAGCTTTGGGAAAAGAGGCTCATTTGGCAGAGATTCAGACTCCGAGTTTACCAGCCTTCCTGATTTGGGGGTCATTGTTTAAGCTGCAAATTGGCTTCCAGAACTTTGACCAAAATATAATCTCCCTGTGAAACATTTTTCATGTTTTGTAATATACTTAAAAGTTTGACTAAGGTCATTTCCTCCACAGAGATATAGCAGGTTCTAGCATTACATAGCCATTAATGCCTCTTATATTGGTACAATGTTATCTTGACCCTAGATGCTTATTCTGATATGGAAATCAAATTCAAAATGTTGGCAACAAGGTGGGATGTACATTTAACAAATACCTTCCATGTGTTTGATTACACTTTATCGGGTTTATTTTGCACATATAGAAGTAGTAAATGTCAATAAGCACATGAGAGAGAGAGAGAGAGAGAGAGAGAGAGAGAGAGAGAGAGAGAGAGAGAGAGAGAGGAACAATTAGGTACAAAAGCATACTTTTTTTTCTCTTTTTTATTACCCAATCCCCATGTTTTGGGTAAGATATATTCTTTTTAAAATCTGGGATCTCTCTCTCTCTCTCTCTCTCTCTCTCTCTCTCTCTCTCTCTCTCTGTGCATTATGATGATTAAAATATTTTGTTTTAAATACTTTCAAGTTTATTTAGCTAGAGAACAGGAGTGTTAAACTACCGGCCCGCAGGCTGGATGCATTACGTGGAAGCCATGCCCACCCCATTGCTGGCAATGGCAAAACTTTCCCAATACGTCACGTGACGTTACGTGACATTGCGAGTTTGATGTGTCTGCTATAGAATATTCAGCAATTCGATACGGGATTATTCACCATTATTTTTTTAAAATAGTTTACTTCTTCATAAACTAGCAAATGGACTCCAAGGTAACATTAAGGAAAGTTATTCTACTTCAAATTACCGGTATAAATGCAATCCAGTAATGTTCACTCAGAAACAACTTTAAAGAAGCTTAGGAATCTTCTGTGCTAACAAAATTGCTGACGTGTCTAAAGCAGAGCAACCAAACAATGAAGCAGCCTAATATTTGTGGGAGAGTACAACTCAAATTTAAGGAATATAATTTTAGTATTTATTATATCATTCTAGCAAACCTTTGTTAAACAAGGTGGGGAATTCATGCAAAGCATGGCTTCTGGGATTCATTTCAACCCCTTTACCAGCCATACCAATACAAGGAGCCTGTAATGTCTTCTGTGGAACTACGTAATGAGTTTTGTCTGTACGTGCATGTGCATAATATGCATGCTGGGAAGCCCAGGACAGACTGCCTATGACCCACAGAAGAGCTGCTATTAAGAGGCCCTATTCTGTTCTGCTATGGAGCATTATACTGCTGAAAGACAGATGGAGTCCTGACCCTCTTTATATAATTTTCATACATTTCTTTGGGTTGGAAAGAATAAAAAGCATATTAACCTTTTTCTTGCTTCAATTATCCTACATGCACACTTCTAATAATAAAATAATTGCATTCAAATGTCAGTCGTCGCAATTGGTGTCTGATTTCGTAAAAGAGATTTCATAGAGGATAGAAAAACAAAGACATTCAAGGGATATGCAAGAGAACTGTAATTCTGGATTTGTTCAGGAAGAAGAAATTCACCCTTGATTTAAGATGATAATATTGTAGCGATTAGCCACGAAAGGATATTTCTTCACTGTCTAGACAGTTTAATATATATGTGAAATCAACTTAAAAGTAGAAGAACCCCGCTTTTTGTTGGACTGGAGGCAGGAAAAAACAGTACGACAATTTGAAAGAAGAAATCTGGGAAGAAAAAGTCCACCTAATTCTGGAAATAGGGTAGAGAATGAATTGCACTGAAGTTTCATCTTAGAACAGTTTAAAGAAACAGAAAGTCTCACTCACTCACTCACTCACTCACTCACTCACTCACTCACTCACTCACTCACACCCAAGCACACGTAAAGAGACAGACAGACAGACAAAACCCAACCTCAGAACAGCAAGATTCTCTGTCCTTTTTAAGTCCCAAAAGTTTTGTTTAACTGAAGAATATCCTTTTTGCTTGGAAAAGTTATTGAGCAAATTCTAATACTGACTCCAGATACATTTTGCAGTTCCTTCTGAAACTCTCAGGTGAAAGGAAGAACAGAATACACTCATCTTCAGTATACTTTAATCTTGGGGTATGTATTACCAAATGTGGATTTAAGGAAGGTAGTTTCCCTTGAAAACTGAAATATGTTAACAAGTTTGATTTCCTCTAAACCCTCTCCTTCTCTGGGACTAACTTCGAGTAACTAAATTATTTCTGTAAAATTTCCTTTCCTGGAAAACTTCATCATTATTGCTTTTTCTAGGCACACTCAGAGAGAATTCCAGGGATCTGAACTGGCAATGGCCTACACGTTGGCAGAACAAAACCCAACCTGTAATGCAAATTGGTTTTTCTAGTGAGTGAAATAAATTGATTATCTCCCAATACATTCTATATTCCATGACGTTAGGTAAAGTTAAGTTTTCCTCAGTCCGATTACCTTTTTTAAACAATGAGCCTTTCTTCACTTAGAGAATGGAATTGCACTAGCTTGCCATACCACCTATCAGATTTTATAGGATAAAATCAAATCAGAACAGGAGAACCCTTTTAGGTTTCAGACTAAGTGGGTGACTATTTATGTTCAATTTCAGAAAAATGGTGTCCCTTAAGCAGAGACTTCAATGTGTACTGCTTCAACACTCACTCCACAGGCAACACGTAGATCACCCTCCCCCCCACACCCACACCCTGCACAAACACATTCTTTTTATAATTTCAGTGAAACACCTGTGTAAATTTAAAGGCTAACCTGACCTCACTCTGAATAAATCAATATTTCAAGTACTTCTTAAGACCATTTTCCACACATCCTGATTAAAGACTAGTAATGAAGATTGGCATCTTTCGGTGAACATATTGGACCTGGAGTTTGGAGAAACAAGACTGTCTGGAATCTCCTACAACTGTTCTATGTCATCATTCAGGGCTTAAGTCTTTTTTCCCTTCCAGAGAAGGCAATGGGAGATACTTCGGCTGTATGTTGCCGTTACTTGGAAGAAATCTCTCAGAGTGTGAACACATAACCACAGGGAAGATGCCATCAGAGCTACCAAGAGTGGTAGCTCCCCACAGTCATGTGATCCAAATTCAGGCTTTGGCATCATCCAGCTTGTGTTTACAGTGGTCGCAGCATCCCAGGGCCGCATTGCCATTTGTGACCTTCCCCGCTGGCTTCTAACAAGCAAGTCAATGGGGGAAGCCAGACTTCCTTAAGGTAAAAGGTAAAGGTTCCCCTGCACATGCGTGCTAGTCGTTTCCAACTCTAGGGGGTGGTGCTCATCTCCGTTTCAAAGCCGAAGAGCCAGCGCTTGTCCGAGGACGTCTCCATGGTCATTTGGCCGGCATGACTAGACGTCAAAGGCGCATGGAACGCTGTTACCTTCCCACCATAGTGGTTCCTATTTTTATACTTGCATTTTTACGTGCTTTCAAACTGCTAGGTTGGCAGAAGCTGGGACGGGTAACAGGCGCTCAACTCTGCTACGCGGCACTCCGGATTCAACCCACCAAACTGCCGACCTTCTGATTGACAAGCTCAGCGTCCTAACCCGCTGAGCCACCGCATCCCTCCTTAAGGACTATATGATTCACTTAATAATTGTGGTGATTTGCTTAAAAAACCATGGCAAATAAAGATTGTAAACATGAGGTGAGACTCACTTAGCAACTGCCTTGCTTAGCAATGGAAACTCTGATCTCAACTGTGGTTGTAATACGAGGACTATCTGTACTCCAAAAGAAGGCAAACTCAGCCTAGAAGAAATGGAGAGAGAAAGGCTGGTCCCACCCTCTCCCCCCAAAGTAAAAGTCCATTCTTCAGCAATGTTTTTCCAACCCTCCCAGAACAAAATGCTGAGGGAAAATCATTGAAATCTTCCAGAAGTTATGTTTTTACCTTTACTTAATTTTCTTGTTTTTTTTATATTGGTTGCAATGCAACTATACATCTGGAGCATTCAGAGGCCCACAGCGATTCCTTTGACATCTTATACCTTGCGGCACTGCAGGGAAGGAACTGCTTTTCATTTTATCTCCTCCCTACGAATAACAGAATGTGTTAAGGTAGCTTTCTGTCTTACCTTGGATTTGGATGCTGTTTGGCTGGAAAGAAGGATTGCTCAGTGAATCATTCGTCTTCAAATGCACTTCTCCAAATTGCTGGGTTGTTGAAGGCTGCGATGTTCTTTTCTGCATGAAAGGAGGGGGAGGAGGAATTCTCCCATGGCTTATAGGGTGAGGGGAAAAAAGGAACAGAAGAAAACCTGAGATATTAAGAAAGAATACACTATGAACGGTAGTCAGGTGTCTTGCTCAAAAGATAATATTTACTTAAAGTTTTTAATATATTCTCCCAGTGTCACAGTGCAGGGAAAAATATTTTTTAAAAAGTGCTAAATTCTCAAATATTAGTATGTATAGTGCCTCAGAGCAAGGAAACTAAGACCTTTCATTTTATTTATTAAAGGAAATCGTATTTTACAAGGCATATGTTTAAAATGGTTGGGTATCTACCTTCTCCTCCAAATATTACATGGTGGAATTGATTGGCTGCATGGAAAAATGCTGAGAAGGAAGAGAAGGCCACACCATTGACAGTAGAGCAGAGCACAAGGGGAAATGGAGGCTGTGAAGCTTTCCCTGTAAACCAATGTTCGTTTTGCAAACATGGCCGAGAAGAGCTAAATCCTCAGGAAAAACTCATATATTTTTTCCACTGCTGTGAGTAGAGAAATGTCAAACCCTTAGTTTTGATCTTCACTTAGCTTTAGAATGTACATCTTGCCTTCCAGTGCTTTGACCAAGAAGCTAAGATCTCAATTAGCTTGTACAAATACACAATTATACATCTACTTCAACTGCATTCATACAATCATTTATTAGCTTTGAGGGATCAGGATACTGCAGATAGATTGTTTTCTTGTCTAAACTTCTAGAACTTCTTTTCACTCTAATAGCTGAACATTTTCTTTTAAGTTGTTTTGTTTTTTTGGTTTTTTTGCAAAATTTACCTGTGTTTGTGATGAATAGCTGTAACTGTTACCCAGTAACAGACAAAACAAAATCTTCCACAAACTATTGTGTAGTTAGATCTTTTAATCTAAGAAAGCCTTCCAATTGATTGTAGCGCATTTTGTATTGCCAGACAAGTCTCCTTTCTTATAGACTTTAGTGGATTTTTTTTTAATGATTTATGAATTGCTTCATGAATTCCTGAGTTACTCCAGTTGGTGACTATAGCATTACTTATATTGCCTACCCCTCTTACAAAAGAGATACTTGGCCTTATTTCAACCAAGATCCCTGCCTAAATAAATCACAGTGCTACTGAGGGAACAGCAAAATAAATTTTGCATATACAACGATTAATACCAGCCTGTAACCTCTAGGAAACTGCCACCTGAAATTATGTCTATGCCCTGCAGTAAAGTATATTTTAAACTACAGTTTGCTGTTTTAAAAAAGCAGTTCTGCCTTCAAAGGATGATATCAACTCATGTATTGTTCATTTTTTCATTGTCCAGAGCCTGGCTGTGTAGTTGGCATTACCATTACTTTTTGAATTCCTTACATTTTGGTGGCATGACATAAGCTGGTTGTGAATTATTATAGGTGGTTTAGAACTGACTGGAGTTATTAGTCTATGCTATAGTTTTAAGATACCTAGAAAAAGTATAAAACAGGATAATCGACTAAATAGAAGGCAAGATATGCCCAAGCTTTTAACAAGATTACATCATTTTGTTAATATTCCTCAAATTAACTCTGCCAAATCAGTCCCAACAATGTGCATGATGCATCCCCTCCCATTTTAATATCATCAAATAAAGACTTTTGTCCCTTAAATGTTATCAAGTATTGCAGATCTTTACTGTAATGTAGAAACAGCCATACATGTTTTTAAGCCTCACTTAATTGTTTTCAAGACAATAGTATCTGATTACATTATTCTGATTCTTTGAAACAAGTAGAGGCAAGGTTAGTTCACATTAGCTTTTAACTGAAAACAGAATAGTAAAGTTAAAAAACTTTACCAGGTTGAGAAACAGAAAAAAATAACAGAAAATAACAGAATAATAAGAGTTGGAAGGGACTTTTGAGGTCTTCTAGTCCAAATCCCTGGAAACCCTATACCAGGGGTGTCAAACTCGCAACATCACATGACGTGTCGCAACATGTCACAACTTTTTGGGTGTGGTTTCGGCATGACGCATCCGGCCCACGGGCCGTCAGTTTTAACACCCCTGTCCTATACCATTTCAGACAAATGATTGTCCAATCTCTTCTTAAAAACTTCCAGTGTTGCAGCATTCACAGCTTCTGGAGGCAGGTTGTTCCACTAGTTAATTGTTCTAACTGTCAGGAAATTTCTCCTTAGTTCTAGGTTACTTCTCTCCTTGATTAGTCTCCATCTGTTGCTTCTTGTCCTGCCTTCAGGCACTTTGAAGAATAGTTTGACTCCCTCTTCTTTGTGGCAGCCCCTGAGATATTGGAACACTGCTATGTCACCCCTAATCCTTCTTTTCATTAAACTAGACATGCTCAATTCCAAGCAACCGTTCTTTCTATGTTTTAGCCACCAATCCCCTAATCATCTCTGTTGCTCCTCTTTTTCTAGAGTCTCAACATCTTTTTTACTTTGTGGCGACCAAAACTGGATGCTGTATTCCAACTGTGGCCTTACTAAGGCATTATAAATTGGTATTAACACTTCATGTGATCTTGATTCTATCCCTTTTAATGCAGCCTAGAACTGTGTTGGCTTTTTTGGCAGCTGCAGCACACTGCTGGCTCATATTGAAGTGATTGTCCACTAGGACTCCAAGATCCCTCTCACAGTTACTACTATTGAGCCAGGTACCACCTATACTATACCTGTACAGTTGGTTTTTCTTGCCTAAATGTAGAACCTTACTTTTTTCACCACTGAATTTCATTTTGTTAGATAGCGGCCAATGTGTAAGTTTGTCAAGATTCTCCTCTATCTTGAACCTATCTTCTGGAGTGTTGGTTATTCCTGCCAGCTTAGTGTTGACTGAAAATTTGATGAGTTCCCCATCTATCCCCTCATCCAAATCATTGATGAAGTTGTTGAAGAGCACTTGGCCCAGAACAGAGCCCTAGGGGACCCCACTACACACTTCCCTCCATGTAGATGCAGTTCCATTGAGGACTACACATTGAGTGTGATTGTTCAGGCAGTTACGAATCCATCTGGTGGTGATGCTGTCTAACCCACATTTTTCCATCTTATCAAGTAGAAGGTTATGGTCTTCTTTATCAAGTAAATTCCAAGTGAATTATAGCCACAGCATTCCTCTGGTCCACTAATTTTGTCACTGGGTCAAAGAATGCAATAAGATTTGTCTGGTATGATCTGTTTTCGACGAACCTATGTTGCCTTTTAGTTATGACTTCGTTTGCCTCTAGGTGTTCGCAGATTCGTTGCTATGTCAGAAACTTTGTCAGAATTCTCAGAAGCTTGTTCATATGTTTCTGGCACCCATGTGACTCCTTTCCTTTCCTTTCCTTCTTCCTCCCTCCCTCCTCTTCCTCAGCACATATGTCTTTAGCACTAAGGCACAGGTCTGCAACCCGCGGCTCCAGAGCCGCATGCGGCTCTTTCAGCTGTCTCCTGCGGCTCCCAGTCTTCTGCCATGTGCAGTCCCCCCCCCCAAAAAAAAGTGGGAGTAAAAAAGTTCAACCAATCAATTCAAATATGCAGGGTAGGTGCATATCTCGCCTTGGCTCCAGTCTTCAGTCAAACCCTGTTCTGCGCATGCGCGCATGTATGTGCATGTGCACACATTTTTTGCGGCTCCCAGTTTTTCCTTTTGTGAGGGAACCGGTTCCGAGTGGCTCTTTCACTGTTTCAGGTTGCTGACCCCTGCACTAAGGGTATTTCTTTATAACAAAATGATATAATTCTATAATTGTAGCATTATAGAATAATCTCGCTATTGTGATGAAGACTTGGACTTTTCAGTTTTATTATCAGTGAACAGTAGATTTTTTTTTTTCTTACAGCATCCATCCACTTCAGTTCTATTTGACAGCACTTTCCTCCCTAAAATCAGAAGAGCTATATGCGTTCATACAAAAAGTCTCAAAAGTAGCAGGTATTTCTATTGCACAGACCAAGAAATGAAAAAAAAAGATCCTTTTTCATTATATTTGTTACTGTGAAGATGGGAGGGGAGTGTTTGTTTTTGTGCTAAGGTAGAAAGCCGTCACAGCATTCCATTTTTGTCTCAACTTCTCTTATTCTTCAAAATTGTTTCTCTTTTTTCCAGAAGCCCTTCTTTTTGTTAGGCATTTCTGGCAATTATAGCAGCGCAAAACTGACTCTACTTTGTGTTTTCAAGGCTGAACCTATCTTCTCTGTTTTCTTCTGATTCTGTTGCAAAAGGAATAATTCTCTGCATATCGAAGTGGAACAACCACTGAATGCCCCCCCCCAAATAAAAGGGCTTCCCTCTCGAATCTTGTCCATATGAAACATAATACTTCCGAAGCTCAATTTTATGTGATACAGAAGATATATTATTGGATTTTTTTGTCATATGTTATTTTTCAATGAAAAACAGTGGCACAAGAGAGGAAGAGTTTAAATCGTTTCCCGAAACCACTCACTAATTAAACATTTATGGCTGGCTGCTGCTCTATAAGAGAATAAAAACAAAATTGTTTCCCAACTCTGGGACAACCAACAACTTTGGAAAGAAAAAATTGTCAGAATAAAAGGCACCAGAGGGAGAAAGCTTTATTTCTACTATATTTTGGGTGCTTTGAATATTACTTAACAGAACAATCAAAACAGCATTGTAATTTTTACTAGTAAAAGCTAAAAGGTTTACCTTTACTGTTTGAACCATTTATCAGATTGCACTTAAGTTTATTTAAAATAAAGCTTTAAGAGAAGAGAAATGGCAATGCAAGGTAGCTTGGACTTTTTGTATTCATGCGTGTTACATTAAAATCTAGTTCAGTGTTAATCCAAAAAAGATGCTTTATTTTAGCTTGATTTTTAGTTGGTCTTGTCCTCTGTATAAAATCTGAAATGTTTTTTCCCCAAACTTGTAATTTGTAACAACTCTTGTATACAATTTTTCTGCATGAGTATTCCTTCCTTATTTTCTGTTACAAACATATACCTTGAAATATTTGAAGACAAAAGGATAGGACCGCTACATGTAAAACCATGTAAGCCACTGAACGTTGTCTTAGAGACTAGGAAATGCTGCAAAGACACATCCCGTGGATTTGCCTTGCAAAAAGTCCTTTTTATATTTCATCCCTGAGGAGCAAGAGCTACTGCTTGGTTTTATAAAATCATTCCTTTGGTACCCACAGTCAGTTATTAATGAAAATGTTTTTGGAATATATAATGTAGACAATATCTCCGGAAGATTTTTCTTGTAAGAAATATCTGATACCTGAGGATTTCTTACATTTGAATTTCACTAGGAAACTGGCTATATGCTGTTCACGTGGACTCCAATGGCTTTCTATCTTTGAAACCTTGAGGTGGTAACCCTCAGACAACTTCTTCTATTGAAAATGATCAGATGCAAGAAGCAGGAGTGGGTAGGGTGGGGTTGGATGGTAGGGAAAATGGCCTTACCTCTCTGTTCCTGGATCCCCTGTGGATGGGTGGCGAGGGCTCTCATGAATACCGGGCCTTGGAGAAGAGAGGCTCACAGCATGTGAGGCAGGTTCATTGCCCACAGCAGTTCCACTTTGATTTGAATGAGTGCTGGAGAACATGGCAGCTACAACCGTGCAAAAGCATTCGCAATTAATATGAAAGACGCATTTAGATTTCTCATTCAATTATGGATGATTTTGATTTTCAAAAATAATCCCAGAAACATAGCGAGCTTCCTTCACCTACAGTTATATGTAAACAGAGGCTAGAGAACTATTCTGCATGGGATGCTTTTATCTGGATCCTTTTTTTAAAAAAAATGGCTTTAATATAATTTTTTCAAAGGAAAACAAACATACTAAGTATGAAAATAAAAGAAAAAAGCACATTATACCTAGATGAAATACAACACATAATTATACTGTATATATTTTTAACAGTGGTGCAGCTCAATGTTTAAACAACAACTTTTAAACAATCATGTTATCTAGTACTTCTGCTGTTCAATAAGAGCCAGTTTAAAAGCCGAGAAACACATTTCATCAAGCCAGTATCGTTCTAAAAACTTTTTTTTTGCTACAGTCCATTCACACATTTGCTTCGGATTTTAGGGATTTAGTTTTGCAATACATTATTATATTTAAATCTAATCTCCCTGATTAAACTATTATTGACGGCACTGAGCACATCCTGCTCCTTCAAAACAGCCCCTTTTGTACATGCAGCACGGAAAGGTAGATAAAGCAACTCTTTTTAAACATCCCCCAAGGAGTCCAGTAAAGCTCCGAAAGAATTTTAAGAATATAAGAACTATGTTTATAATCTTTTTAACTATAATCTATTGACTAGTTAGAATAGGATAGTTAAATTATTTATTTTAAATTTGTTGTAATTTATCAATATTTATCTTTGAAAGATTCTTTGTTGATAAAACAATTTAGCATATTTGCTTCTATTAACAATGATATTATTGTAAAAACAATTACTCCCCTTCCTGCAAGTTAGCAGAATACAAATGATAAATAAAATTCAGTTTTTAGGGATTTCTATAGAAGTTTTCTACTACTGGTAAAAAAAAAGATTTAGTGCAGCTTAGTGTGTGTGTGTGTGTGTGTGTGTGCACGTGCGTATCTCAAATACAATTTTGTTGTGCAGCCTTCATTAAATTTGGTAAAGAACTTTAATAATATTAACAAGGCTCAAAATATCATGTGCATACAAATAACACTTCTAGCTGCTACAAAACTTTGATAAACTTAGTGTCTTTAAGAGAAAACAGCCTTGAAAAACATTTCTCCAGGAAAATCCCTAGAAGTTACTCATCTTGCTTAACTGCTTAAGGAATACTCAAAGTTCAGAACTTTTTCCTTAATTAATGGTTTGGAGTTTAATGAGTTTCTCTTGACATACAACCGTCTCAGATATACTTGTCCTTTTTGAAAATTAACCCTAACCCCAAGAGATCAAAATATCCTTTCATTTAAGTTCTTTAATTTCCTTCTGCATAGAGTCAACTTTCCACCTGAGTTTATCAGCTTTAAGGATATACAGTACTTATATTACATATAATGAGTAGCTGAAATTATTACTTGGGTCAATTCCACATCAACATTTGGAGCTGGAAAAAGTTCAGCTGATATTTCAGTTGGAGGAAGATCACCAACTTTTTAAACAATTAAATGTAAGGTTTTTTTCTCTCTCAAGCAGGAGTTACAATACTTCCTCAATATACAGCACCCATTACTTCTTGTGTTACAAGCTATATCTCCTCCCCAAAATTCCAAAGTTAGTAGTCAAAGAAGATTCTTCTACAAGCATTTATAGTTTTAAATTCATAAAAAGCAGTGGAAATTCAGTGAAAGTAATGTCCTTCCATCTTGGCTAGAATTCCCACTTATTAAGTAGGACTTGGCCTAAAGTCCTATCTAGGATTCCATAATTCAAATTCATAATTCTACCATCATGCAGTCTCTAAAAATATTAAAATAAGCAAATATTGGAAGGATGATATTGAATGCAGATTTCTACCTAATGGCATCCCCCCCATACAATTGCAGAACTAGGGAAAAACTAGTTTTATCCTTGAATTAAAATATTTGTAAATGACTTGACACATCATGACAGAAATCCAGAGGCTTAATTTGAAGAGCTGCTTAAAACATAAAGTTATAAAGTCACTATGCTAAAGTCCTATAAACTTGGTTTAAGATATGGACTGATGGAACAGTTACATGTTAAAATGGACAATCGGTTTAAATTCACATTTGGCAGAAGAAGGCTTCACTCCTAGAGTGTCTGTGGGTTAAAACTCATTATTTCAATTAGTTTTAAGGGAAAGGTTTATATAATCTAATAAAGGGATGCCAGTATCAAAATGCACAAAATGCATACCCGGCTACTAATCTCACACAAAAAGCATAAAACCTCAAGATATGTATACAAAACAGTCCTTCTTGTTTCCTATTTTTATCTTCCTTCTAGTCCTACGACCTTTCTCCAGTTAACATTTTCCATACACCTCAACGATTTCCCCATATAACCATTGCTTATTAAAGATTACTAAAGGAACAAGGCATGTTGATTGGTGGAAAATTTTAATCACTACTCCACCAAAGAGTGGTTAAAAGAATAATGAAGAATAATAGCAATGGACATGTTGACAGCATTAATATGAAGGAAGAAAATTGTTCTTTATGTTTTCCCAAAAACTCATGGGAAATTTTTCTTTTGTTCTTCGAATGTGACTGGTGCCAGTTAGGATGCTGAGACTGTTTTGATATGATTTTTTTAATGAAATAATTACTGCCACTCTTTTGGTAAAGATATATGTTTTGTAGACTTAATCTAACTAGCTTTACTATGTCATGGTGAAGGACCATAAATTGATGCACTGAACTGCTGGAACAAGCCAAACGTTCATCTAGAGTCCAACATTGTGTTTCCAATAACAGCCAGCTAAAACGTATGAGGTCAAATTTCCTCCTTTGTAATTTATCTCCTAGCAACTAGCATTATAGGCAAGCTGATGCTGAACTGGGTGGGTGGGTTGCCCGATTTTTGTCACCATTATTAATATTAATCAATAAGGAGATCTGGAACACATGTTTGCTTTGTGCATTCAGTTGCATCAGCCTCCAGAATAGTCTGTTTCACTCTAGAACAGAATACCGTATTTTCCGGCATATAAGACGACTGGGCGTATAAGACGACTGGGCGTATAAGACGACCCCCGACTTTTGAGAAGATTTTCATGGGTTAAAAAGTCATCTTATACACCAGAAACCCTATACCATTTCAGATAAATGACTGTCCAGTCTCTTCTTAAAAACTTGCAGTGCTGGAGCATTCACCACTTCTGGAGGCAGGTTGTTCCACTGGTTAATTGTCCTCACTGTCAGGAAGTTTGCCAGGTTGCTTCTCTCTTTGGTTAGTTTCCATCCGTTGCTTCTTGTCCAGCCTTGTGGTGCTTTGGAGAATAGCTTGACTCCCTCTTCTTTGGGGCAGCCCCTGAGATATTGGAACACTGCTATGTGGACTTCAACTCCCAGAATTCCTGGCTGGCTCAGGAATTCTGGGAGTTGAAGTCCACGATCCATAAAAGAACCAAAGTTCCCTACCCCTTGACTAGACATACCAATTCCAGCAACTGTTCTTTGTATGTTTTATCCTCCGGCTAAATCTGGCTGCAACACAAGCCCGATTCAGCCCCGTCTGATGCAGATGGTACAAAGCCGCCCTTCTGAAGCCCAAAGGGGCTTTTCCTTCCACCCACCCTTTGGAATACACGCAAGAGCTGCGTTCACACGACACGCTTTTCCAGGCCAGACTCTGCAAACGGCACGCCAGAAGCCGCAACCACCGCGGGAACTCCGAGTCCCTGCCTTTTGGCAGCCTGCACGGCCGAGTGCGATCCGGCTTTGAGAGCGCATTTGCAGACGGAGCAGCCACCACGTCTGGAGCCAAGCCAAGCCCCGCCCGGGAGGCGGCCGGCTAGGTGGGCTCGGAAGACGCGCTGGAGAGCTGGGCTTGGGGCGGCCATGCCGAGGCCGGCTGGTGAGGGCCGCTGCGTGGTCTGCGGGCGAGAGAGGCGCCAGGCCAAGTACTGCTGTCCGGGCTGCCGGGAGAGATAGTGGGTAGCAGGGCACGCTCTGCTTATGCTCAGATGCCGCTTGGGCGAGGGGCTTCCTGCCACTCCCGGGGTCTGGTATTTGCAAGGGAGAGGGGAAGGGGCTTAGAGGCTCTTAGGGGTGGGAAGGGAGGGTCACGTTGGGGGGGGGACTGGACTAAGGAGCCTGAAGTTGCTTTGCAAGAATGGGGGCGCTCGATTGATTTATGTACCGATATTTTCTGGCGTATAAGACGACTGGGCGTATAAGAAGACCCCTGACTTTTGAGAAGATTTTCATGGGTTAAAAAGTCATCTTATACGCCAGAAAATACGGTAGTCTATTAAGTTTTGAATTTCTTTTACCTACTCTACCAGCCTATCAGCGTTTCATGGCTCCTGTGCATACTTTCTTAAAGATTTACTTCTAAAAGAACCTTCACAGTTTTAGAGTTCCCTGAAACTACAAGTACAGTACTATTATTCGGGTGTGGGTTATGTACAGTTTATCTTGAACCCCCCCCAAATTACCCGCCCCCCCAGGTTACATGAAAACCCCCAACAGAAAATTCCCTAAGGTGAGAAGAAATCCCCATGGGAAAATACCCGTTTTTCCATTATTTTTGAACTGTTCATTGCTGACCCTGGGTAATGCTTATTGCCGGAGAGACCTTGTCTCCATTCATAAGATACATTGTTTCAATGACAAATTAAGGTAGAGATACAATGTATCCAGTGACCTCAAAAACTGGGGAAAGGCAATAAACTCAAAGTGGTGGGATGGCTCAAAGCGGTGGGATCGTAAGCAGACGTTGATTGATCACAGAAAGCAAACCAGATTAAAAGGCATGAGAATATTACACCAATGCCCAAACTTCCTACATTCAAAGAGGACAGTGACAAGAATCATATGCCCTCAGGAAAATCTTTGCTAATAAGGAAAATAACTAGCAAGATATTTCCCATAGTTCGTGGGTCATAAAATATATCACATTCACATTTTCTTCACAAACATAGCACAAAGGATTCAAAGTCCTATAAAAATCTCGCTGATGTACCAGTGACTTGCCATCTGCCCCCCAAAAGAACTCCCATTATTGTTTTTGGAATAAAAAGAGAGACCTCTTTGCCAGCAACTCACCTTGCATCTGGATTGCTCACCGTTTTTTTCCTGGTTCAGAAAAAAAGGGTCCCAGGGAAATTCTCCCAACAATTATTATGTTTAAACATTTAAGGAAGGCTACTTATGCTTGAACTTCAGAAAAAAGAAAGAAAGAGGTATAGGCTTGGTGTTCTATGAACTGTGTGAAGAAATATATTGTTTTATCTAGTCTTCATTTATTTCTGATTTCCTTTTGGATGTGACTAAGTTCCTTCAATGGGATTGAAAGAGTGATATGGGCAGAAGAGATTTAACAAGACTTTTCCCCCTTGGTGGATGAGTGGGGTATTCTGAGTTAGATTTTTTTAGATTTTAGATTTTATTAGATTTATATACCGCCCTTTTCCCGTAGGACTCAGGGCGGTTTACAAGGTGTTTAAAATATCAATACAAAAATTAAAAAAACAATTAAAAATGATTAAATTCAGTCCCTGAAATAGAAATATAAAAACCCCAATTAAAACTCTCAGCCTGGGCCGGAAAGCTCAAAGAGCCAGGTCTTCAGGTCCCGGCAAAATGAGCGAAGGTTGGGGGCAGTCCTAAGCTCCATGGGCAGCTGGTTCCAAAGGGCAGGCGCACCCACAGAGAAGCCCCTCCCCCTGGGTGTTATCCACTGGCAGTCTTTTACCGGCGGCACCCTGAGAAGGCCCTCCCTGTGGGAGCGCACAGGACAAAGGGAACTTGATGCCGGCAGCAGGTGTTCCCTCAAATATGCCGGACCCAAGCCATTTAGGGCTTTATAGGTCATCACCAGCACCTTGAATCTCACCCGGTTACAAGGGAAAGAAATACACAGTGGGTGTCAATAGGATATTTACTAAAGTGTAAATGCTACTTTTGCAGCACAAGGAAGAGGGGGTCTGTACCTGAAGGAGAAGGAAAAAGGAAGAGGGAAATGAATCTGAAATCTCTCCATTTTTCCTGCCTACTGCATGCATAAACACATGTGTGCATACATACACACAGAGCTATTGTTTGAAAACAAGTAAATTTTTGGCAACTGAAGATACCATCTAAATGTACATCTAAATCTCTAAATGTACATCCACACATCTACACATGGTGTGTAGATATGTATGCATATTTGTGAATGTGTGTTAGGGAAAGAGAGAATTGAGACAGAGACGGAATAATAATTGGGTATCAAAGTTTTCTTAGAAAATGAAAAGGATGGGGCCATTTTTTGGGAAAGAGGATTGAAAGGGCAGAGAAAAGTACTGGCTTCTAACTAATTGGTTCCCCATGACAGCCATTTTCTGCCCATTTTGAAAATGGTGGATATATTTAAGACTTATATTAAATTGCATTTTCATATTTTGGGTTTCAAATTTTCAGCTTTTACAATAATGGTACCGTGCTTTCTTATGTAGAGTGAAAACCTAGAATGGAACACAATACCTTCTCCTATTTACTAGAAAAGGAAAGCAGCCATTTGGACCAAAATTAAAAATAAAATAAAATATTTAAACAGAATCTCAGAATCCATAGCTCTTTAGCTAATTACATAGATATACATAACCTAAAAGATTCATATTTATAAATATGAACTTCCTAGTGATTTTGATGGTGCTAATTCTCATTGGGTAACTCTTAAGACTGCTTACTTTTACTTATTTACTTTGACATAAACCCAGTTAATAGGACTTATTTCTGACCAGATGTCTGTAGTATAAGGTTGTTAACTGCTTAAACAACAACTTCGTAGGTTGATTAACTCAAGATCTTTAAAAAATCCATAATTAAAGTATGCAATACTACTCATTTTGCAATTAAAGGAGTTTTCACCACTAGGGTAAGCAGCTAACAAAGGGAAAATGTATTTTGCTTATATTGTGGGAAATAAAAGATTTAAAATATCCTGTCATAAATAAATACAAATATTGACAGTCATCTCTATTTCATTTTTTAGAGGACAAAACACAAATTTTAATGAGAATCTGTCTTCTCAATTAGGAAAGAGGCAGCTCTTTGGCAGGGGAAAGATCTGATGCCAAGACCTTCACTTTTAGCCAGACAGATTTTAATCCATAGCTCACATTTATTGCTTTGGGGATTTCACTGGCTCTTAATCACAAAAGCAATAAGAGTTTCCAATATGTTCATCTTCCTCTCTTAATCAATTGTTCCAGCTGCCAATCACTAAAAATATCTGTAAGCAAATTTAAATGGCATAAGTAAGCCAACAAAACAGCGATGGCCTCTTGGAAAGACTGATGGGTCTACATCGTGAATTTTACCTTTCCTTGGACATCTCTGCCATGTATATTGTTTCATAGCATGTTCATCATAATTGTAAAGTATAATACCAGCCTGTTAGAATATTGCTTTTCCTTCTCAAAAATTAACTCTGAAAATAACCGCAAGAATTGTAGATTAAAATTAATTTAAAAAACCCAAATATAATCAATATTCTATCAATAAATCTTTCCCTTTAGATCAAAGTTCTGGGATTTTTTTTGTTTTTGTAATTAATAGGTTGGAAAGCATGAAAAAAACTGAAAAGCCTTAATTTAGATTAATTTCTGATCCCTTGTGGATCAAATGGACAAGGCACATTTTACATGTATTAATTTCTCTTTTACATTGGAGTGTTCATTATCTTTACTAAATCTGGGCCAACTGCAAAGGAATAAAGATCCTTTGATATGTTTTCTACATACAAAAGAAGCAATTTGTGCAGACACAATTTTCCGACTTTACAGAGACAGCTCCAGGAGTGGGGAGATAACCACATGTGAATTGTGTTGTTGTGACGCAAACTCCCCTCTTACATTATTTGTGCGCATCATTGTGCCAGCTGTTTTAGCATCACTGGAGCTAGCTGCAGATGGCTGTGCACTGCTGTTCAACAATCAAGTTGTTCCATAGACATAAGATGCAACATATCCTATGCATATATTTTTAATATTACATCTTCTGTACAGGCAGTTTTCAACTTATATCCATTTGTTTAGTGAACTTTCAGTGTTACAACGGCACTAAAAAGTGACTTATGACTGTTTTATCACACTTATGTCACTGCAGCATCCCCACGACTATGTGATCAAAATCTGGTCACTGGACAACTGGCATGTATTTGTGATGGTTGCAGTATGCTGGGATCATGTAATTATCTTTTGCAATGGGAAAGCCAAATTCTTAACTTAACAACTGTTCTTATTCACTTAACAATTGTGGCAAGAAATAAAGAAACATCGGAGAAGGATTCACACTTTGATACAGAAAAACCCTTAAAGTAAAAATAAACATGAAGCCAGAAACTTTTCTTTTGGGTTTAATGGAAAAAGACTTGGGGGGAAAAAGGAACTTTGATCCTGTATATGTTGACAGCTGCAAGACTAACTACTGTATGCACAAAACTGGAAGGACATTTCAGTTCCCACTATGGATGAATGGCTACGGAAGCTGATGGAGCTGGCAGAGATGGCTAAACTTGACTGTTTTGATTAAAGAAAGGAATACAAGTACCTTCGTTTCTACATGGAGACTGCTTCTGGAATTTGTGTTTGAGGTGGGGAAAAAATGAAACTTGCGATTCATTGATTAGAATGATTTGTTGTTACAGAAATGGCTAGTTTTTACTATTGTGAAAAATAAAAAGATGAGGTTCGACATTAATGCTTTATTCTACTGCAACAGGGGAAGTCGGAAGTCAATCTCTCTTTTTTTTCTTTTTCCTCCCTTTCCCCTCCCCATTGTGTCCTACTATTCGCTTTGTAGTTTGTATTTTACTTCACAACTTAATAAAACGTTAAAAAAAAAGAAAACCAATTGTGGCGAGAAAGATCATAAAATGGGGCAAAAATTCACTTAACAACTGTGTTGTTCAGCAATGGAAATTTTGGGCTCATTTATGGTCGTAAGTCAAAGAGGTGTTCAAAAAAGGTAAGATCAAAATCTCCCAAACCATGCGGCTAGATCCTCAAGGGCAATATCACTTTTACACCCAACACCCAACTATTTGATTTAAAAGATGTGTTATTTCTCCTTCTTAATTTTATCGTATAATTAATGCAAATTCATATATAACACAATACACCTAAAGAATGTCATGGAAAGATACAGTAATACCTTTCGTTAAGAAAGAAAAGCATGATATTCATAGATTTTTCTATTTTTGAAAGATTTGCATGAAAAATAATTGTGCCGCCTGTTTCTAATTCTTTTAATAATCTTCTATTTTCATGTTATGGCACTACTTGTAATTCAGTGCTATCAAACCAATATCCTTGGACAATCTTTTCATTTCATTTCTGTTCTGTTTTCTTCCCAAGTAATTAAATGCTTCCCATAACAGCTATTTCCTTTTTTTCTTCTTTCCTTGATTCATATTGTGGGTCTTTATTTCTATATTAGGAGTTACTGAAATATCTACCTAACAAAACCTATAGCCTGATTAATCAGACAGAAGCAATATTAAAGTACAGCATTTTTTTTGTATACCATGCCGTGTAATAATGTGTAGCAATGAATACATGTCTTAGGCGGGATTCCATTGAACTAAACAGCAAAATATAATAGCTTGTATTTAAGTTATGAATTAAATTGATTGTTCAAGGGTCCAATCAAATAAACTCCTAGTGCTACCAATCAAGAAGCATTATGTAGGAAGTGCAAATTTCCCCTCATAATAGGTTTATTTAGGGGGGGAAAAACTGGAAGAAAATATGGGCAGATAGGAAGAGTTAAAAATGGAAAACAATGTTTCCTGGCTTCCCTGACTATTTCATTAATTACATGGTGTAATTAAGCAATAAATGCTTTACTTGAAATCATCCTCAAAAGCATGTGAATAAAATATAATGATTTTATTGTGGAGCAGTAATTATTGAGAATATTTTGTCAATATTCTCAATATTTTATATTCCAGGATAAAATTGTTTTAAAATAACAGCTTTAAAAAAAATTCTCAAAAACAAAACAGGGTGACAGTGTACAAATCACATAAAATTTGAAGCAAATCCATTCAATAATATTACTAGGTTTTTTTAAAAAAAGTATGAGATATTTCATAAAGATTCTGTATTTTGCTACAAACCTAATCTACCACAGATATTGTTGTTTATCAAGCGTATACCCAGTGAAATTTTGTAAAGATTTAGGGGGTCCATCAAGCTATAGTTAAGCATTTTGAGGAAATGATTAGCTGGGCTGAAACAGCAACTTTTTACATTAGGCTTGCAGCAATAGATGCTTGACACATCCTTTCATGCCCACAATTTACACTTTTTTTCTGGAAGAAGAGCTGAGAAGGGATTTTTCAAGTAATGTGGTCACATTTCTTTGAATTATTTTGTCTATTACCGTATTTCCATGTATTATTTTTAAAACTCAGCAACAACAAAGAAACACAATTACACCATATCTGATGTCATTTTGGAAAATTTATTTTTGTTTACTTATTTTTCTTGAGCATTATTTATATTAATAAATAAACATAAAATCAAAGAATACGATACCTGAGTAAAGGTCATGGACATGTCCCGGTGATTGTTGGACAGTGCTGGCAGAAACATCATGGGGAGGTGAAGGTACCTGAATAGCCTGGATAGTCAGGCAATCATTGAGAATGTCTTGATCAAGTTCTGTAGTGGAACGCAACTGAAAGCAAAACAGAAGGATCACAAGATGGCCTGCTAATATCTTTTTAAAACTGATTTATTTCCAGAGCTGCACCCAAGGGGAAGAGAGGCCAGAACTATCATAGTGTCATGCCTTAAGACTTATAGATACTAAGGATTCCCCTTTTACAACCAACAATACAGAGTCCAAATCTTGAAACTGATTATCATACATACTAAAAGACCAAGAAAAAAAGGGGTGGGATATAATAACATCTACTCTTAAAACTATTCTAATTTTGAGAAATCAGGGTTTGTATTGTGTATTGTGACCAAATAACAGTGGCTAGTTGCCAGCTGTCAGTTCAGTTTATGCTAACCTCAAATATAATTATTTGGTATTTTCTCCTATAAAGCTATATGTTATTAGGGTATACCTTCCCTAGAACTTTCTATAATTCTGGAGAATAAGCAAAGCAAAACAGCATTATTAATAGTTGTTAAACTTCAAAATAATTCTTTATACTTGGGATTTTGTCTAAGATTATACTAAGTACTATTTTAAAAAAGTAAAAAGATACACAAAAATTTGTTTTTACAACATTTCTCATTTATCTCCATCCTTCATCTCAGAATGAGATGTTTCTCATACTGTAACCATGAATTCCATTTTCACCAGCTATTACCGCTTTCATGCATATGTATTTCTGAGGTCAAAGCTACATATTCTTTTTATTCACATTCCTAATCTATATTCTGCAGTTAATTTTAATTACTATGAGATATTATTCAAAAAGTGTAGCTTTTATAAAAAAAAGTTCAAGGTTATATTATTTACCCTACATATTTACTTCAACAGAGTTTTGTTTATAACTGAAGCTTACTGGCAATTTAACAATTTTATATTCCATGAAGCTGATTCTATCTTCCAGAGGCATTAGAAATATTTCGGTGAGGGAGGGAAGAGAAAGGAAGGGAAAAAAAGTACTGTGATATTTTATAGAAGCCTGATGGAGAATCCTTTAAAATCATGACCTGAACATAAAGCAGAAGATAACATACTTATTATACTGTGAAAAGAAAAAGTATTGGTTTCTTAGCATTTGAAGGACAGCCTAAACTCTAATGATAAGATTGGTTGGACACCCTAACCCAGTGACTGAATCTTCAGCTCCTCATGATCTAATGACTACAAAGGGACAATAGGGTGTAGGTAGAGAGATAAGGATTTATTCTTGTCCCTTCTTGGCTATTACTCAGCCTACTCTTCTTCTAAGAAATTGTTACTTTGAGTTCAGTTCCTTCTGTCTTTTCTTCCCAAATGCTGGTTTCAACCCTCAGTAATGCTCATATGCACACAAAGACACTTCAACCTTCAGCAAAATTATGACTGCATTCAGAAGTAATCATCAATGGAGTTATTGTCCAGATAAATGTGCAGAGTAGAGTCTATTTAATTTTTGCTTTAGGTAGGACTCTTATTTTAGGAGAATACATTCTATATCTGGAAACAAGAGCAGTTCCCAGGAACAAAGTTGCTTATCTAAGTATCCTAGAAAACAAGGCACCATCTACACTAATTTTTTTATTTTTTTCTTGACAGCTCTTCTGATTTTTATAAGCTCTTAGAACAATGAATGGAAATTCAATTCCCATCATTTTCTCATTTCAGATTTGATTGGATAATCACCCATGATTTAGTAAAGCAAGTAGATGCAATTAGAAGGGAACAACGGCCTTAAATTTCTCAATTTTCGGTTGATTATACTTGAATGGAAAAACAGCTTTAAGTTGGTGTGAAGCATGAACAAACTTCCCAACACAAAAGCTATTAAAACTTTTCTTTTCATTTTTCTTATCGCTTATCATTTATCAGAGATTTCTGTTCACCTTATCGAGACTCAAAATAATCTTTATTGTTCAGTAGAAATCAGATGCCACTAAAATATGCTTCTCAATACATTCAGCCAGGAATAAAATACTTGATATTTGTTCATTCTTGCAGATAATTTTGTTATAAAAGCATGCTAGAAGGAATCATAGTGCATTTATTACTTCGACTCCTACTTCCTATTATTGTATTATTTAAAAATTCCTTCTGAAGTCTGACATTATAGAGATAGATAAGCATTATGGAGCCAAATGAGAAGGTTTAAAAGCATCCAGGTAATGTTATTTTCTCACTGCACCATTAGGTAACAATCTATAGCAGAATCAGTGCCATAGTGTCACATAATAATAAAGAAATTGAGACTTAAATCTTTAAAGTCCATGCAATATCCAGAGATGGAAGAAGAAAATGTAAAAAATGCACCATTCCTGCTTATAAAATTTGCACTACTGGGGAAGGGATCAACAGAATACTTATTCTTAAGATGCACTTTTCATAAAAATATTGACATCACATTAAGGTTTATTCTGGTGGATGTGCTAAGTAGATAAATATCTCAAGGACACATTTCCACCCACAACCTGACTGAGCAATACCTTTAATACACCAATTTTACCCAGTTTACAATATGAGGTTTCCAAACATTATCACTTCTGGTGTCCTTCCTGGACAACTCTTAATCAGATGTGGAGGAAATAATACTATATTCATTTTCTCATATTTGTTGGATATTTGCTGCATGCATGTTCATAAATATATAATACAGAGGTTCTCCAAGCAAGTTTCATTAGTTGATAGTCTGGTCTAAGGTAACACATATACATATACTTTACAATCAAATTTTTCTAAGCATTTTGGATCACATGTTCACCTATAACTATTTTTCCATGAACAGGCATTGTCACACACAGATTTTATGAAATGAAAGTCTAAGGCCAGTCTCTACCTGCCCTCATAAGCAGACCTATAAAATCTTTTCACGATGACAGATAGCGGAAACTTTCAACATGCTACTCCTCTTTCTTTATCTTCAAGACATTTTGGCATTTTGGCCTTCAAAGATTAAATCTTAGTATATATATTTTCCTGGGCTCCAAGATCACTGCAGATGGGGACTGTAGCCAAGAAATTAAAAGACGCTTGCTCCTCGGGAGGAAAGCCATGACAAATCTAGACAGCACACTAAAAAGCAGAGACATCACCCTGTCAACAAAAGTGTGTATAGTCAAGGCTATGGTCTTCCCAGTTGCAATGTATGGCAGTGAAATTTGGACCATAAAAAAGGCTGAGCGCCAAAGAATTGAGGCCTTTTGAACTATGGTGCTGGAGAAGACTCCTGTGAGTCCCTTGGACTGCAAGGCGATCAAACCGGTCAGTCCTAGAGGAGATAAACCCTGATTGCTCTTTAGAAGGCCAGATCCTGAAGCTAAAACTCAAATACTTTGGCCACCTAATGAGAAGGAAGGACTCACTGGAGAAGAGCCTAACGCTGGGAAAGATTGAGGGCAAGAGAAGAAGGGGACGACAGAGAATGAGGTGGCTGGATGGAGTCACTGAAGCAGTAGGCGTGAGCTTAAATGGACTCCAGAAGATGGTAGAGGACAGGAAGGCCTGGAGGAATGTTGTCCATAGGGTCGCGATGGGTCGGACACGACTTCGCAGCTAACAACAACATATATCAGCGCTGCAATATATCTTCAAAATCCCTTGTCTACATTACATACGGTTATAATTTTCATAATTTAGTTCATTTGTCTATCACTATGCATATCTTCCAGTGATCTCATGTATTTTTTGTCTTTCTAATAATAAAATAAAAAGTAACTAATAAGATAATAGGTTATTAGAATATAATAAGAGATATGCTTTATAAAATCTTATCTAAATCCATAGCCACTTTAGTATAGTGGTTAAGCTGTTGGACTGGAAACTGAAAACTGAGCATTCTCTAAGGTAGAAGCTCCCAACCTTTTGGGCACCAGGGACTGGTTCCATGGAGAGAGGTTTTTCCACGGACCAGAGGGTGCATGGTTTTGTGTGCTGCCTGCATCTTGCGAATGGGGCTTTGCTTGTTTGTGTGGCCCAGTTGTTGGAATGCTGCGGCCCAGTACTGGTCCATGGACTGGGGGTTGGGGACCCCTGCTCTAAGGCATGGAATCCAGCTGGGTGACTTTGGGCCAGTCACTGTCTCTCAGGCCAACCCACCTGACAGCGTTGTTGGAACAAGAAAGTGAGAGCATTATATATGTCACCGTGGGTTGCACTAAATAGAGGCAGGGTATAAATCTAGTAACAGAAATAAGTAATGAAAAAAGGAAGCGTTCTGTCCCCATTATGAGGAAGATGCCTCATAGGGAAGTTGTCAAACAGGTTAAGAGCGCAATAGCATCCAGGAAATGAAATTCAAAGGTATTTTATGTCCTTTAATGAACATTGCATGTAGGCTAGCCATTATGACCAGGAGGCATTAAATCCTTTAAGGACATCCAGAATAATAGCCACCCTTATTCTTTTCTTTTTGAAAGTGTACAGTGCTTATTCATCATTCACAGTCACTAAATGACTAATAACATGACATTCTTTTTTATGTGCTGAAATCACAAATATTTTTTCTCAGAGGAAAAAGCTTTAGCACCCGCTCAGCATTTATTCCATTTCTATAGCATTTTTTTCACAGCCATTAAACAGTATTGTTACTGTATGCACTAATTTATATACTGTAAGGGAATATACTGGCAGTTATATTTTTGTTCTCTTTCCATTAAATCCCCACATGAAGTTTGTTTGTTCATAATCTGCATACAGAGTAGACATTTTCATTGAGATATCTATCAGCAAGATGTCCTTCCTGCTGAGTTATTTATTATCAGTTTACTGTATATTCAAAGTCATACTTATTTTGCCACATAAGCATCACTTTATACTAACTTACAATGCAGCATGTTTGTATTTTAACATTCTTCCACGCTGGATAAATATTTTGAGGTTCTTCTCTGTCCCTTTCTTATTCATCCTAAATAATTTAAGGTCATCAGCAAACCTGGGCATCTCACTGTGAATTATCTATTATTTATTATATTTATTATTAATTATATATATTATCCATTTTTCTAGGTCAGGTTGCATTTGGTTGCTAATTACTATAAGACGTACTGAGTTTTTTTAACTTGTAATCCTTTGCTTTGGGAAATCAACTAAGATAACCTACTTTGGTTCTATGTAATTAACATGGCCGTCACACAATAAAGAAGCATCAACATGATTCTAAATCTAAGATTCATTTCTGCACAAGACTGGGTAGCTTTCAGCAGAGTAGCATATATCAAGAAATATCTTGAGTCTACAGTATCATAAAGGAATAAACTACTGTATATTAATAATTATTGATGACAATAGTAGTTCAAACAGATCACTGGAGACACTACCACAATTTATTTAGCCTACCTGTATTACAAATTCAATAGCCTTGGAGTTGCAATAATTCCAATTACTCTTGTAATATTAGTGAGAAAAAGATAGAGGGGAGAAGGCTAATCCTCTGATCATTGACAACATTTGTTTTGTTGTTTTTGATTCAGGAGAATCAAAAGAACTGGTTGATTTTGGTCTGACGTTTTGCATCAAATAGCATGATTACATTCCTTAAAGTCCTTCCCCCCCATCACTAATCCTCTTCTGCCAGCATCCTTGTCCTTTGCTCCACACTTTCTGATTTATATTCCATTTTGAGAACAGGAAGTAAGGAGATTAAAGTTGAGGATTAAAACACTTACTCTTTACAACATTTTTGTGAAGAATGCTTTCTTAGTTGCCATGGGCACTACTCAGTGACCCTTAGCCTCCAAATGCAATTCCTTTTGCATTAATGAAATATTTTGATTGAATGCCATAGAAAACAGATGAGTGGAAATTATTTCTTTTGTTGTTGTTAGTGTCTTTTTTGTAATTTTATCAATGAAATGTGAAGTAGTTTTGAAAAAAGGCAATTAAAACTAAAAATGTTGCAAAGCTGATTTTGGACTCTGAAGAATCTATATTTTAAAAGAAGGAAATAATTTAAGAGTGGTGGTAAGACAAGTGAATTGAAGCATATCATTTTATATAGTGTATCATGCTGAAATTCTGTTATCTTTTCAAAAAAAATTACCTCACATCTTAAGAAAGGATGTTTTGTACTAATATTTAAAAAGTTTACAGGAGAAAAAGTGACTATTTTTCTGGAAAAGGAGCAGTAAAAAAACCCTTATAGTTGAGAAATTAAATACAAAGATTTAAAAAAAACCAAATATAAGTTGGAGGTCTGATTATGCCTGATTTTAGACATTATTGCATTTGATACTTATTATCAAACAGATTCTGATAAAGGATCAATCCAAGGACTTTACTTATAAACGTTTATACTTTCAAACTACCCAGGCAAACGTACATATGAAAGGCCAGTTGAGATATTTTAATGGAGAAAAAAATTCAATTCTCTTTTCTCTTGAATGCCTGGCTGTGAAAATAGTGTAAGATTTAGTAAGTAAATAAGAACTTATTACACCTTTGTGATACCCCAAACTTTCATTAAGGTAGACCCAAGACTGTATAATGATAGGATCAGCTTTGGATTGCATTATTTATACTTTATGTGGCTGCTTGGCTTTACTAACAAAAAAAGGAAAAAAAAAGGAAAAAAGGAAAGGATTCCGCTGACCGGGTTCCCCCAGCCTAGTGATCACCAGATGTACCGAGACTGTAATTCCCAGTCAGCATTTTTGAAAGTGACATGGATGCAACAGAAAACCATGTTTAAATGTGGCCTGATCATTTGTTTTCCTGCTTGCACACAGAGAGGAAGGAAGCAGCTGCATCTGAATCATGTTTCAGATATATCCACTTAATAAGCTGGGATTTGATCAACTAAATCAAGCTATAATAATCAGAGCTTTGTACAATCACTGAGCAATGAGTGGAGTCTGAGAGGGAAATCACATATTGTTCATTCATTTATGTTTAATTCCCCTCCTGCACAATGGAAAGGATGGTATGGTTTACTAAACAAAAGTAATAGGAAAGAGGACTGGTGCAGTTATAAATAATTGACAAGTTATACCTCTATAGAAGTCTAATTTTGTGAAAGAAAAATAGCTAAAATGGAAGGCTTTGTTTCTAGAAAATACCGTTTTTGATAGAGTCACCCCCAGGGCTGGCCCAAGGCATTTTACTGCCCAAGGTAAAGAATATTCTTCTCTTACTTAATGTGCAGAAATAGGACTATGTTTTATTTCAGCATCAGTGAAAGGACAGGGTGCCACTACTACAAACAACAGGCAAGCAATGGGCCATGTGGTGCTCATAACGTCAATATCAATAAATTCAATATTCTAAGCCTAAGGAAACACCTTTGCAGCCAGTTAGAATTAAACATTGTTATTTGTCTTTTTACATAGCTAAATTTATAATGTTGCTCTCATTTCAGATAAGAAATATTTTTTCTTTTAAAATTGTACAGAAATTTAAATAGGGAAATCTGGTGTATTGTTGGATCTCTCTAGACAATGATACCATTAAAAATATCCATTAAAATAAAAATTGACACCATTAATATTTATTTGTCTAGCAAACATTGATAAAAGCAAACTTTGAAATAAGTTCTGATATTTGTATAGAAAGCACAATTACTACACCACAAGATCATGGCAGGTACATATCTTGAAGAGCAGAGAGTGCAATTTATAAAGTTGACATATTTGAAAAGCTGCAATTTATCTTTCTTGAAATTAGATGTAGCAGCTTTCTCTGTTGTAATGTCATCCCAATGTAGGGGAACTAAAACTTATCAGTGATCTGGAAATTCCAGGAATTCTACTCCTAAAACAGCAGCAGAAATCAGAAAATTAACATATGATATAATATAAACTAATTAGAAATTACAGGTTTGATAACTTACAGTAGGAATGGGAGCAAACACAATTTCAAAATATGGGTGCCTTCTCAGAAGAAACGTATTACATGATGTCTAAGAATGAAAATCTGCTTTAAATGTTCATTACAAGAATATAAGAATATTTTCTGATTGGCCAAACCCACCAGGGCAACCATTTTGTGAGTGAGCCCACAAAATTATAAAATGTACCTATTTTTCCCAAAAGGCAGGTTTCTGCAATTAACAGTATATTCAGAATTGTTCTATTTTCATAGATTCAGATGACCTCATTTTAATAATATAAATTTCAACTTGATTAAATTATATCACAATTAAAATATGAAGCACCCATCGTAAATAATTATAATTATAAATAATTATATGGCTATTACAAACAATAGTGAAACCACTATGCCAGTGATGGCAAACTTTTTAGAGACTGAGTGCCCAAACTGCAACCCAAAATCCTGTTGGGTGCCTGGTGGGCGTGGCCCATTGCATGGGTGTGGCCCATTGTGTGGGCATGGCTGTGGTGGTAATGGCAGACTTGGTGGAACTAAAAAGTTCAATCAATCAATTCCAACTTTGCGAGATCTTTTTTTTCCCCCGTGAGAAGTTGAAATTGATTGATTGAACCTTTTTTTTTCTGCACATGGCGGTGGAGGCCTAAAGCGAAAAGGTTTTATAAAACCCAGCTGAGGGCCTGGGATGATGGTGTGTGTGCCCACAGAGAGGGCTCTGTGTGCCACCACAGCACTATGAAATCAAGAACTATACCAGCATAGATGAAAACTGGAAAGTCTCTCTTTTAATATTTAATCCATGTTGAACTTAAAAAAATAATTTTACCTTCCATTGACTCAAGCTGGATAAAAGTAAAAATGACAAATAAAATACCCACCTATTTTAATTTCGGTTGGGGAGGTAGTGGAATGAAGCAAAGGGAATAGATTAAAAAAATGCACAGATTTCAGGATTCAGGGCTTTGAGTTGAAACAAGCACCAAACTTAAGAGGGAAGGAGGAGATTTCACTCCTGAACTGGCCTTCTTGATCTAAAAAAAAAAAAGGCGAGGGGATATGTGTACATGCATAGGTGTTCATATCCGTTCTCTCTCTCTCTCTCTCTCTCTCTCTGTGTGTGTGTTTGTGTGTGTGTATGAAGTCAATTGCTTCTCAGTGTCAGTTGCGTTAAGCAAGTATATCTGATATTAGCAAGGTTATGATAAACCTTTGATATCATAGAGCTGGAAGAGGTCATTGAGGCCATGGGATCAACTTGTTGCTCAATGCATTCTTCACATCAAGTGGAGGAGTATTGGCCATCTCCTTTGGAATTTGGTTCCACATCAAGAAAATGCCTTTGTTGTTAAGAATCTTAATTTAAGGCCACTGTTGTACGACCTGCGCTCCGATGACAGAGAACAACAGCTTTTTGGCTTCATTCTGTATGTCATTTGTTGAGGTAATTATAAAATGCTATCTTCCTCAAACCTTTCAAGTTCTTTGCAAAACAATTTCCCTAGGTTGACTTTCATCCATCCAGGCAGTGTAGGACTGGGAGACTCAGGTCTTCTCCCACCCTCAATCATGAAAGCTCAATGGGAGACTTTAGGCCCAGTCATTCTCTCTCCGCTCAGTCTGTCTCATGCAGTTCTTCAGGCAATAAAATAAAGGAAGATCCACATACAAACAAATCACCTTATACTATAATAATAGTGCCACTGTTGGAGGGCAAATTTTTATCGTCTACAGACCTGGATTCAGGTTGCAGGTTATCTTGTTCAAGACCTGTTAGAATCGGGTTCGCCTGAGATGAAGAATATAGGCATTTGTAGTGCATGCCACAAGCTGCCCCCCTTTAGTGCAAGATCACAATACACTACAAAAGAGAATGCAATGCTGATGCTTTTAACTAGACCAACAGACATAGACATAGACATGATGCTGACCAAGGAGAAATCAACTGCTGGCAATCCTTCGAATAAGCTTGCATCCTATTTACATCATTTATTTTTTCTCATAGCATCTAATTATAAAACTGGAATAAATGGTTAACCCTCCTGAAAAGCCTCTTAGATGCATCCATAGGGAAGACACATTACCTGCAAAAACAAAGTTCATTAGCTTTCCTATAATCTCCTTGGATAGGGTATGCATTCATTGTACTAGTCTTAAGTATGCGTGGCATGTGGTGTTCATTCTACATTTCTACTAAAGGCTCAGCTGAATTCCCAGAAGGAAGAGCAAAATGCTATAATGATTCACTAGGATACTGGCAATATCAGCGTAACCACATGCTGACACAATTACTGAAAATCATTTCACTGGAATCTATAGCTGTGTTTATCATTAAGGTCTTGCCAAGATTTCGTGAAGTAAGAACATGGGTTTTGTCATATATCCTTGAATTTCTAATATGTTCATGGCATTTTGAAGGACAAGCTATATCTTAAGAGAGAAAATAATGTCATTTTATGGGCAAAGGGAAGGTTAAGAAAGCGGATTAGAGGCAGTCAAGCAGGATATATTAAACAAATCCATGACTAACTGGGTGTAACAGCAAAGGATCTCATTCTGTTCAGCTGAATGGTTCCCTAGGGCTGGATCTATTACTTCTTTGAGCTTTTTATCACCTTGGAATTTTTAAGGTTTGTTTTTTTTATGAATTCCCATTTTTGGGAAAAAAACAACCTTTTTATTAAGTCAATTTTGTTCTTTAATTAAAGACATAACTTTTTTTCTGACTTTCATTATTCCTTACATTTATTATACAAGAAAATATTTCAAAGAATGAAGCATGAAGTAAATGTCATTTTTAAGATTTTGTTAAGTATACTGTAACATTAATATTACACATTATAACTTCCAAGATATTTTCACGCTCTTTTGATTACTAACATGAATCTTTTTTTCTTTTTGTTCAGCAAATATATTCTGTCAGCTGAAAGATTAAAAGAATGCAAAAGCAGAACAAGAACGAAGTCACATTATCATAAATAATTGAAGCTAAACTGAGTCTTCTATCCCATCCCATTTCATTCTTTGATGGACTGAGAGGCTACAGAATAGTAAAAAAAAACTAACATGAGCCTGTAGGGAAAACAATATGCAATATATAGAGCAGAACCACATGTCTAAAGCAATAATAAATAACTATTTAGACATAAGAGATGCATTGTTTTATAGTCATAGGAAAGAACTGGAAGCCAATGTTGAAGAGGTTTGTCGCGGATTTCTTTTGAAATGAAATGGTATGATGGAATCTGATGTGGCAAAAACAATTGCTTAATTCATGGAGTCTGCCAATGTCTCTTCAAATATTGACTCAAAAATTATATAAAATGTATATCTTTAGGACAGATGAGTACAAAAGTTATACATACAAGAATGTGTGTATTTGAGGAAATAGTATACAAGATATTATTTATATATAGACACACACACACACACACTTATGTACACAGAGACATACACATATAGTAGGAAAAGTTGTAAATGGACAATGTTAGATTTTTGGGGTGTTTTAATTGTAAAATGATGCAAAAGTTTTCCACTTACAACATACTAATGCATGCAGGCTAGAAACTATTCTGCTAGAATGTACGTTCTCTATTCATTTTTTTTTATCAGTGTGCAAACGAAAACTGTTTCTGTTGATGGCCATGTTATTACAGGTGCTTTTCATATGACTTTTAGAGCTGCACATGATTCACTTGGCAGAGAAGTCTATGAAGGTTACCTTTTTTCTGGCCTGCAAATCTTTAGAAGAGTGGGCCTTTACATGTTTTCTTAGAGAACTTGGATCTGTGTATCGTTTGGTGCAGCCAGGAATCTGACAAGCATAAGGTTTCTACAAAATGAAAAGAAATAACAAGTTACAATGTTGTACATTTTGAAATGGCAATACTGCAAATATCACTCATAAAACCAGAAAAAGAAAGACCATGAAGATTCTGGTACAGAAAAAGATAGCTAGAATGAAAGAGAATGAACATTTTTAATTTTATATGTTATATTTCTAATGTTATATTTTAACAGTGAGAGACAGAATAACAACAAAAAAGCCAGAAAAACTCATTTCAATAAAGTTACAAACTGATTTGCATCTTAATGAGTGAAATATGTGTTTGACCCCTTCGCAAATCATGACTTAGTACTTGGTGCAAAACCCTTGCTGGCAATCACAGAGGTCAGACGTTTCTTGTAGTTGGCCACCAGGTTTGCACACATCTCAGGAGGGATTTTGTCCCACTCCTCTTTGCAGATCCTCTCCAAGTCATTTAAGGCTGATGTTGACCACTTGAACCTTCAGCTCCCTCTACAGATTTTCTATGGGATTAAGGTCTGGAGATTGGCTAGGCCACTCCAGGACCTTAATGTGCTTTTCTTGAGCCACTCCTTTGTTGCCTTGGCCATGTGTTTTGGGTCATTGTCATGCTAAAATACCCATCCATAATCCATTTTCAATGCCCTGGCTGAGGGAAAGGAAATTCTCACCCAAGATTTGACAGTACATGGCCCCATCCATCGTCCCCTGAGCAGAAACACACTCCCAAAGCATAATGTTTCCACTTCCATGTTTGACAGTGGGGATGGTGTTCTTGTGGTCATAGGCAGCATTCCTTCTCCTCCAAACAGTGAGTTTAGTTGATGCCAAAGAGCTCGATTTTGGTCTCATCTGACCGTAAGACTTTCACCCAGTTCTCCTCTGAATCACTCAGATATTCATTGGCAAACTTCAGATGGGCCTGTACATGTGCTTTCTTGAGCAGGGGGAACTTGTGGGCACTGCACGGCATAGTGTATTACCTTCAAGGCGTAGTGTATTACCAATTGTTTTCTTAGTAACTATGGTCCCAGCTGCCTTGAGATCATTGACAAGATCCTCCCATGTCTGGGCTGATTCCTCACTGTTCTCATGATCACTGAAACTCCACAAGGTGAGATCTTGCATGGAGCCCCAGACGAAGGGAGATTGACAGTTATTTTGGGTTTCTTCCATTTGCAAATAATCGCACCAACTGTTGTCACCTTCTCACCCAGCTGCTTGGCGATGGTCTTGTAGCCCATTCCAGCCTTATGTAGGTCTATAATCTTGTCCCTAATATCCTTGGACAGCTCTTTGGTCTTGGCCATGGTGGAGAGTTTGGAATCTGATTGATTGATTGATTGCCTCTGTGGATAGATGTCTTTTATACTTTAAGAGAGTGCTCCTAATCTCAGCTCATTACCTGTATAAAAGACACGTGGGAACCAGAAATATTGCTAATTGGTAGGGGATCAAATACTTATTTCACTCATTAAAATGCAAATCAATTTATAACTTTTTTGAAATGAATTTTTCTGGGGTTTTTTGTTGTTATTCTGTCTCTCACTGTTAAAATAAACCTACCATTAAAATTATAGACTGATCATTTCTTTGTCAGTGGGCAAACGTACAAAATCAGCAGGGGATCAAATACTTTTTTCCCTCACTGAAAGCTCAATTCAAAACTTTTATTCACATATTCCTTCACTATGGAAAACCCATAGTCCTAACATTACACATGCTGATTCATTTCTTGGGACAAGAGCTATATGTGCAGCTAAATTCTGCACCAATTGAAAAATATTCCAAATCCCATGGAAGATTTCATAGCTGCAGCTCCAGGTCCAAAGGTTTTATTCCTGATGATTTCCAGGAAGCCTACAGAATATGGGATAATTTGAAAGTGCTTAACTTCTGAGCAATAGCAATAGCACTTACATATCATTTCATAGTGTTTTACAGCCCTCTCTAAGTAGGTTTACAGAGTCAGCATATTGCCCTAATAATTTGTGTTCTCATTTTACTGACTTCAGAAGGATGGAAGACTGGTCAGCCTGCAATACTGCATTCTAACCACTACACTGCCATGGCTCATATAATCATGCTTGCATTTTGGGGAAATGGATGAGTAAAATTTTTGAGGCAGGTTATTATGTAGTATTTATATATAAACAAAGTTCAGTATGGTTGAGTAAAGATAAACCTTCTACAGGACCATGTACCAGTGGAATAAATATGCCATCCGTGGAAAAAAGGCAGAGGCAGAAAAGACTTATTTTACATTTAGCAGGGTCTTTAGTTCTGGTCAAAATGTGGTTGTCAGAATGGTTGTCTCATTGGCAACCGCCAACAGTGTGACTGAATTTATGGCCTGTTTTATGGGAATTGTGTGCAATGCATATAAAAGCCAGGTAGAGTTTCAGTTGCACTGTGGCATCCATCATTTTAGCTTTTATAACCAACCATACCGACATGCATTTTACATATTGATCAAATAAATTTTCTGCCATCTCTACTTGTACTTACAATGATGCATCCCTCATATAAAACTTTAGTTTAGTCAGAAAATGTATTTCTTTAGAAGTTGAGGTAAAGAAGTTGTAGTAAAAGTCCCAGACATAGAGATACAGAGGAAACCTGCTTCAGAAAGAGAGAATGAAGGGGAAAGGTTAGTCTGGGGTATGGCAGGCAAGGAAGAAATGAAGCACAAATGCTACATGCTAAAGCTTAAATATATTAAAAGTCATATAACAATTTTTCCAGAAAGTATAAAAACTTTTTTGAAATATCCATGCACTAATTAAAACATCATGGCTATGAACAATCTCTTTGGGGGGGGGGAATGAAAAAGTCAACATTTCTTATTTGTTTTTTAAGAACATATCCCATTTTTAACGTTTAATTTCTAAGAGTTGTTTCTATCGTCCCAATTGTCTTCATGGGTAACATTCCCTGTATCCTTGGTTTACGATGTTGTTCAGGGTTTTTTTCCCCTGTGGACCAGACACTTCCTGTTGATTTTTAGGTCCGATATATGTACTCACAGCGCATATATGTCTCATAACATAATATATAGAATACATGTTCTTCCTGTAATTGCAAATGATGGCACATCTGTTTTCCTCAAAGGAAAGCTCAGCTGAAGGCTAAATCAAAGCCCAGCTAAACGTATCTTCAACCTTTTCTTTTTTACTGCAACTTTCTAGTATTACTTTCCCAAAAATATACTTGTATAGCTTTTGCAAAAAAAGCAGCACTAGCAACATCACAGCCAGCTCTAATTTGGTCCATTCAGAGAGCCCATGTTATGGTTCCCAAATGAAGATTTCAACACTAATGCAAATGTGCTCCCAGCTGTGTATCTCATAGGTACGGCATGAAGCAACATACTCAGATAGGTTTTGGCATGAAATATACACCTCAAGTTATAAGATTGAACCTAAAGGGGGGCTATGCTACAATTATTTGGTGCATCTGAAATAATTTTGGGGATTTCAAAATCGAGCATACATATATAACTCTCATTGTTTCCCTATTTACTCTTGTATTATAGAAATTCCCAAATATTTTGAGTATATATGAGCGCTGTATGAAACCATTTCAAGAACTGCTTTTGAAGTGTTGATGTGTTGTGACCTAATAAAGGTTCTCTACAGTTGCATCATTTGAGCCAGTTTGGTCTAGCATTTTTTTTATTTTTATTTTTATTATTATTATTATTATTATTATTATTATTATTATTATTATTATTATTATTATTATTATTATTATTATTTGAATTTCTAAGATGCCAGCCTAGAAAGTGGGAGACTGTGAGTTCAAGTCCTGCCTTAGCCATGAAAGCCAGCTGGATGTCTTTGGGCCAGTCAATCTCTTGCAGCCCAGCTCATCTCACAGCGCTGTAGTTGTGGGGAAAATAGAGAAAGATATCTTGAGTATGTTCACCACCTTGGGTTATTTGTAAAAATAATACAAACAAATAATACAAGCAAACAAATAAATGTGTATGCTTAAAGGAAGATCCTTTGTTCAGGACTATTTCCATTTTGCTTCAGGAATAATCTCAACAGAAGTGTCTTCTGTGCAGGCACATTTACGTTCAAATATCATTGGGAGTATCCTTATGACAGCATCAGGCTATCTACAGGACACAATGCTCAATGTTTCAAGGCGTTGGGTTCAGATGGGTGCTTTTATTGTTTTATGAACTACATGCCTGTAAATGCCCATCTATCTTTCCCCTAAACATAAGAGCATAATTTATTTTCTGTATCAGGACCCATGGTCTTCAGTCTCAATTTTGCACCACCTCTGGCATGGTATGTATGAGAAGAAGCACTATATCATATTTATTTATTTATTTAATAACTGTACAGTAATATACTGTAGCCTCTGTTTCTTCATTCAGATCTACTCCTCTTAAGTTTTCTGCATATCTCTTTAGGCAATCAAAACATGCCCTATGTGGAGCTTAGAAGCAGGAGTATCTGGATGCCCTAATGCAGTCTTTTTCACCTGGGGTTCCATGTACTCAAGACTTCTGTGAGAAATTGTGAGGGGTTCTGCGAGAGATTGTGAAAAAACTTTTTTATATGTTTAATGTATCATGAGCAGCAGATATAACATTTTTATGCAGCCATTTCCTGGGACCTGAAAATTATTTCAAAGGTTCCTCAAGGGGGGGGGGGAGGTTGGGAAAGGCTACCTTAATGTGATATATGGAAAGCTTTGTTTAAAGGCTGATGGATTTGTGAAAGAGAAATGGGTGAGCGAACTGGAGAACACTGCCCTATATCACAACAAAACTAATTTGCATCTTATAGAATAAAAATGCTGTATATAGTAGGCAGCCTGAGCCTCTTAGACTTATAAAAAGAAAGGTCTGTCACAATGATCTCTTTTCTTATAACAAGAACTGAATTTCAAAGCAACCTGAATAACATGTGCAAACATCCTTCTACCGTGGTTCCACTGTAAGTCCCCATTCTATGTGCACTTAATAAACAATGTCTGCAAGACATCAGTCAGGATAGCAAAATATTATCTAAAATCACATTCTTCCCTTACAGTGTCCAGGTGCGTCCTCTGATGCTTGGCTCGGTCACTGGAATTACTGAATGCTTTATGACAGCCTTGATGCTGGCAAAGGTAGGGTTTTTCTCCAGTGTGGCTCCTTAAGTGAATCTTCAGATTTTCTAGTCTAGAAAAGGCCTTCTTGCAGCCTTCGAACTGGGAAACAAAATAATATTTCTAAGATTAAAGGAAGTGATTTCCCCCCTCATTTTTGCACACAAGCTGCCTACTGTATGTATTCATGTTAACTGCTTAAAAGTTAGTATTTAACCATTGCAGATGTTTATTAATGCATGTCATAAAGAGAAGTCTACTGTCCCTGCTTCTGCAAATTAATGGATTCATCCATGTTTCTGAAAAGAGCAGATATAAATGCTTTAAATGTGCATGATCACTCCTAATTTCTCCACCTACAGTAATTTACTGAGTATCAACATGGGGCATATAAGTGCTGGATTTTCAGACAAATTCTTAAGGAGTATACTAGAGTCAGTTTTAGATGTGGTCAAACAACACAGAAAGTCATTAACAATACAATTATATATCTTTTTTCAGAAATAATTGAGTTAATTAGGACTTACTCTCAGATAATTCAGCCAATTTACATCTCTGTGCCTATATAACTATCACATACTGCAGCATAGGATACAATTGTAACCTAAAAAATGAAGCAAAATAGAAATCTAACATGGCCTAATTGTTTGTATAAAAGTAAGATTATGCTTTAGCACCCATACATCTGCCTAAAAATTTTATACATTAACGGTGCACTTAATACTACATATTTCTTTTCTGTGTAGAACCAAAAAATTCTCCCTTTATCCTTCCCCTCAATGCTGAATATTTTTTTGGAATAAGTTCCTTTCCATAAGCATCTGCTACTAAATCCATGACAAGGGGTATTGGAGCATTTTCAAAAATATCATAATAGAGAAAAAGATTAGAATCATGCTTTCTGAACATAACATGAAAAGTTTCATTTGATAAATGGGTTTAAACTAAACTTAAGCTTAGTTTGTTTATACCTTACAGAGCTATAATTAGACGAAGCAAGAAACTAAGTTTTCTTCAGTCACATTTTCAAACTGAAATGTTAATAACTTATGAGTTATTATATATAGGTTTGAAGATCAAGTAACAACTTTTTCTGCAATTCATCATTTTAATACATGTCAACTTTTTGCTGTTTTTAAGCCTATTGGAGAGAAGTAAACCTGAGCCATTTGGCTTTATGGAAGTATTAACATATGATAATAATATTCATCATCATCATAATCTTTAAAATGTTTTCCTAATTATTATTTTGTATTTGGTATTGTATATCCAAACTTAAGCTGTAATCTAACTCAGAAAGGCAATTGTTGGACCACTACATTTTATTGTTCTTGTCAGTAAAAGTCAAATGGTGTGAGAAATATATTTAAATATAGAACCCTAAGTTACTATGTTAATTTAAATTGAAAAGTTTTGCATATATAGAGAAGCTATGCAAACAGTTGTATATTCATAATAAAATCAATGAGAGTTTTGTTTTGTTTTCCTCTTAGATTTGTTGCAAGTTTTCATAAATCTCCCATTTCAGTTACTACTGGATATTATTTCATTTAGAAAAAATAATCCATAAATACCTTTTCTTAACTGAGGGAAATATAATTTATTTGTATTGTGCACAATGTTTTATTCTGACTCCTTCCTTTCTCACCAAATGCCTCTGCAGAGGATTCCGTTTATAGTAGTTGACCCCTTTGGGGGAAGAACTTAACCCTTTGTATAACTGACTAAAACCAGAGCAGTGCAAGCAGATTAAGGCTGACTTTATTTCATTTCTGATCCTCTCTTATTCGTCACTGATTAACTGAGCTCACTTAGTTCTTTCAAACAGCACCATTTTTGAATTTTTCTACAAGCCTTTCATAAACACAAATCAGAAAGATTTTATACATACATACATACAGTACCTCTCTCTCTCTCTCTCTCTCTCTCTCACACACACACACACACACACACACACACACACACACACAGAGAGAGAGAGAGAGAGAGAGAGAGAGAGAGAGAGAGTGAGAGAGAGCAAACACTAGTTCATCAGGAGTGAAAAAAGATAAAGACATGCATGCAAAGGAATGTAGACATGCTCTATGGAATTGCCCTGATCCACCATCCTCAGAAAAGCCAATTGTAAAAAAACATACAAAATTTTGAGAGTCAGTTTATCCACAAGTATATACAGTACCAAGTAACAAATACTGTATATTACTATATATTACTATAAAGCACCATTGAGAAGTTTTAAATGAGAAGCAATATATAAAATCAATCAATCAATCAATAACACAGTATAATGTTGCTCAGGTAATTTAACATGTGCATTTAAAACTTTCCCCACTGCTTCATGAAAATAATCAAAATACTGCTTATATTCATCTGTTATATTCATCTAATAGCAATATCATAATTTTAAGGTACTCATGTTTTTAAAGAGAAATCCTCAAAATGAAGGGAGGCATCTTTAATGATAAAGCAAATCTAATAATAATAATAATAATAATAATAATAATAATAATAATAATAATAATAATAATAATAATAATAATAATAAAATAATAATATAATAATAATAATAATAATAATAATAATAATAATAATAATATAATAATAAAATAATAATAATAATAATAATAATAATAATAATAATAATAATAATAATAATAATAATAATAATAATAATATAAAGTTGGAAGGGACCTTGGAGGTCATCTAGTCCAACCCCCTGCTCAGGCAGGAAACCCTATACCATTTCAGGCAAATGGCTGTCCAGTCTCTTCTTAAAAACCTCCAGTTTTGGAGCATTCACCACCTCTGGAGGCAGGTTGTTCCACTGGTTAATTGTTCTAACTGTCAGGAAGTTTCTCCTTAGTTCTAGGTTGCTTCTCTCCTTGACTAGTTTCCATCCGTTGCTTCTTGTCCTGCTTTCAGGTGCTTTGGAGAATAGCTTGACTCCCTCTTCTTCGTGGCAGCCCCTGAGATATTGGAACACTGCTATCATGTCACCCCTCACCCTTCTCTTCATTAAACTACACATACCCAGTTCCAGCAACCGTTCCCTATATGTTTTAGCCTCCAGCCCCCTAATCATCTTGGTTGCTCTTCTCTGTACCCTTTCTAGAGTCTCGACATCTTTTTTACATCGTGGTGACCAAAACTGGATGCAGTATTCCAGGTGTGGCTTTACCAAAGCATTGTAAAGTTGTATTAGTACTTCACGTGATCTTGATTCTATCCCTCTGTTAATGCAGCCTAGCACTGTGTTGGCTTTTTTGGCAGCTGCAGCACACTGCTGGCTCATATTGAAGTGATTGTCTACTAGGACTCCGAGATCCCTCTCACAGTTACTACTATTGAGCAAGGTACCACCTATACTATACCTGTGCATTTGATTTTTCCTGCCTAAATGTAGAACCTTACTTTTTTCACCATTGAATTTCATTTTGTTAGATAGTGCCCAGTGTTTGAGTCTGTGCAGATCCTTCTGTATCTTAAGCCTATCTTCTGGAGTATTGGCTATTCCTGCCAGCTTGGTGTCGTCTGCAAATTTGATGAGTTCCCCATCTATCAACTCATCCAAATCATTAATGAAGATATTGAAGAGCACTGGGCCCAGAACAGAGCCCTGGGGCACCCCACTACACACTTCCTTCCATGTAGATGCGGTTCCATTGAGGACCACACGCTGAGTACGGCCTGTCAGCCAGCTACGAATCCATCTGGTGGTAATGCTATCTAACCCACATTTTTCTATCTTATCAAGTAGTAGGTTGTGATCTACTTTATCAAATGCCTTACTGAAGTCCAAGTAAATTATATCTTGTGTACATTAATATTTAAATACAAGATATTGGGCTCTGTTTTATTCAGAATGCAATTCCCTAACAGTCTAAAATTCATTCCCAGTGGAATGTCTTAAACATAAGTATTATCCTCAAAATGTTGGCTGGACAATCTCAGTCAAGAGAGATAGGATTTGAATTAATTAAAGCTGTAATCATTATGAATATTTACCAGGAAAAAAAGATACAGCTTAACTGTAGATAAGAACATTTAGTCAGGTTTTTATCTCTGCAATTGCACTCATAAGCTAATTTACCTTTCAGAACAACAAGATTCACATCTGCTTTTGCATAAACCTAAAGAGAATTGTCCAGATTATACCTCATTTGCACTATATAAGCCTACATAAATGATAAATACATACACAAACAGACCTATATTTTATGCTTCTAGATTGCTCATCTCCCTCAAAGAGGGGCTCTGGGCAGTGTACAGCATAATCAATATACAAAACAGCATATATTCTGGCTTGTAAAAATAATTATCAAACTAACCTGTTTAGAACTGGGCTTCAATGAAACTTTGCAAATACAGTCTTAATTGACTTAGCTGTTGTTTCTGTGAAGATAATTAATATTACAGCAAATTTCTTGGAAAAGAATATTTCTGTATATATCAGCTGCTAATAATTTCAAATCCATATGGAGCAATCAAAAGGAAAAGAGAACTTGGAAATTAGCTCTTTAGAAAATAGCTTACTAGGAAAAATTAGCTTTGTATTTTTTTCCCCTATTCTGTACCTTGGTTTTGGTCTCATTTTTATTTAGAGTTAATATTATTGGCATAAGCTTCTAATGATATCCACCTGAAGATGATATGCTACCCCAAAGACTCATTATGTTCAACATTCAACATTTCATGCAGATACTCATCCTAACACTCTTACATGGGAATAAATCTCACTGATCTCAAGGGGTTTGGAGCAAGCTCTTTTGCATATCTGATCTTACTGTTATTCAATCACTTCTGACTGTTTGTGAACTTGACAAACAGTATTATGCAAGGATAGTCTGTCAGTAACTGCTTCTTTGAACTCATGCTTGTGTTAAGCTCATGCTTGTGTCATCAGTGTAGTGATTACATCTAGCCCATTTGTCTTCGTTTGATCTCGTTCTGATTGCCTCTGATTTTTCCAAGCATGTGGGAAATGATCCCTGCTTTCTTTATTATACGTTCAAAGTACTAAAGCTTTAGCTTTGGCTTCATTGTCAGTGCTCCATTGATTAGTCTGATTTTAGCTTATCTAGTATTATGCGTCCTGTTTGCAGTCCAAAGTATTCTCAGCAATTTTCTCCACAACCACAATTCATATTTAAAAAGACCAGTCTTTCTGATGAAACTGTTTTCACAATTCTATGCTATAACATATAATAGCTCTATAAAGCCCGATAAAGCATGGGGCCTGGCTACTTATGAAACCAACTTCATCCCCATCACAAGAGCTCTCATGTTCGATCAGGCAGGAAAGGTATGCTGCAGACCCCATCAGTCAAAGAATTTCAACTGGAGGGGTCTAGGAAGACAGCTTTTTCTGCCACTGCCACCACATTATGGAACATCCTTTCCCCAGAGGTGAGGCAGACCCCTACCCCACTGTCCCAGTCTTCCATAAAGGGTCAAAATTTAGCTCTGCAGCCTTGCATGGGGGGCGGGGAGACAAGGGACCAGGCAATTCTCGGGCTGGTTGGTCTTCCCTCTGTCTTTATTGGACAATGTTAAATGGTCATCTTAGAATTTATTTCTTTGAAATTTTATAATGTTATAATCTCACAATTTTAAAGTATTTAATCCTAAGTTATTTTTAATATTCCAATGTTAACTTTAATATTCCAATGCTGGTGTGTGTGTGTGTGTGTGTGTGTGTGTGTGTGTGTATAAATAGAGAGAGAGAAGAAGATGGCGATAACTAGGAGTCATTACTCAAGTGACCAAGAGAAAAACAAAATCTAAAACAAATAAAAAGTATGTGAAAGCAGCTCAGACAGATACTTCCTTAATAGATATGTGTATAAGGGGAGGAGATACAGCACAATCAGACTTGCAAGGTTTTGTTATACTCACACTCATTAAAAAATAGTCTTAGCTTACTTCCATATAGTTTCTGGTTGCTTTGTACTTAAGATATGTTTTTCCCTTTGTCACTTTGGTAATAGATCTTGCCTATATCAGTCAAAGGCATCTTCCTTACTCTCTGCAATAATACTATCCCTCAGAACAAGTAAAATTAGCTGTATCTGTGCTGGGATGTAACTAATTTAAAAATACTGGGAGAATTAGATGGTCCTGGAGAAATTTGGCTCTAGGCTATTTTATTTATTTATTACTTATCTGATTCATATAGCAACTCATCTCACATGACAAACTGTAGGCAACTGACAATAGAAGATAAAATACCTAATATAAAATTAAAAACACATAGGACCCAAACAACTTAAAAACAACCATCAGCAAATCCAAGAGAAGAACTCTAGCGCAGTCTCAGGCACAAACATCTGAGTCCCTTTCAAGGATTTGTGAAAAGCTAGCAAGGTTGGTGCAAGTTTATCAGCACCCAAAAGCAATGGAAGCCAATGAGGATTGAAAGCAATGGTGTTCCATGTGTCAAGTAACCCATGGCATTGACTGCCTACACTATTGCATTCTGCACCAACTGAAGCTTCCAAATACTCTGCAAGGACAACCCCATGTAGAGTATGCTATAAATTGTTATGTACAAGCATAAGCTTTGGGTTGGTAGGTAGTGAACTACCAATGAAGATTTGTCTGTGAAGTTCTCAAAATAGAACATTCACCATCTCCGATGCCATCTCCAGGGCCACCTTCAATCCCTCAAATATCTTTAAGGGTCATAGCTAACAATCACAAGCTAAAAGGACATTGTGGTGTTTGATGTGAGGTAAAATCTAAACAATACAGTTTGTATTATGATGTTACAATACAGTTTATCATTTTCTGTCCTCCTTGAATATTCTTGTTTAAAAGCTGAAGCACTGTCATTATTGTTGCAATCTGCACTATTTTGGTGAACTTTATTTTAATCTGCAGTCCTGTGCACATTTGAAATGTTGTCTCATGAAAAGCAATAGGAATTTCTTGTAGGTACTCAGGCAGAGTGCATTATATTTAAAAATGAAACTATTATTGTTTAGTAAAAAAAAGCAAGGAAAGGAAAACAGCAATTTCTCCTCTTTGATCACTTAATAACACAGCCTTTTAAAAAGAACTAAAATGCATTGAAATCTCTATAAACATGCTCTTTACGACCAAAAGCATCATTTACCTAATGGAAGAGACAGTCCTTAAAATAAATGGTTATGTTTTAATGTCTTCAATATGTTTAGATAAATTAACACTGATTTTAATTACAACTTGAAGAGTTCTTACTAAAATGAAACATTGGGTTTAATGTAATTGGCTGTTATTTATTCTCAGTGACATTGGTTTTAAATGACTGGCATAGAAAATCAGAGTGTGAACAGATAGAAATATCTCCACTAAAATGAAATCTGTCTATTCAGACAGGAGAAGACTGGCTTAGAAACTTCACTAAATAAATTAGCAACCAAGTACAGTCTTGTGCTTTTATGTATCTTCATTTTTGCAGTTAAAAAAATAAAAACAGATATGCCAATGATAGGTTTGAACTTCACATGAACAGGAGCATTTAATTTATAGAAGGGAAACTTAACTAAAACGGCATAGGTTATAGTACTATGGTAATGTAAGAAATGCATAGATTTTCCCTAACACTATGTTACTTCACATGTGGGCTTTCTACTGCTTTTCCACTCTGGGAAAAGGAAAATCATTATTTGACCCAGCTAGATTTATATTCCACCTGCCTTGGTGGAGCAGTGGGCTAATGCCTCCTTAAGTAACACCAGCTGCCTGCAATTAGTGCAGGTTCGCATCCCACCAGGCTCAAGGTTGACTCAGCCTTCCATGCTTCCGAGGTAGGTAAAATGAGGACCCAGATTGTTGGGGGCAATAAGCTGACTTTGTAATAATGCCGCTTGGGGGTGTGTGTGAAAGCCCTAATAAGCAGGCATATACATAGAATGAAGGCTACTGCTAAGCTTGTAAGCCGCCCTGAGTCTTCGGAGAAGGGCGGGATATAAATGGAATTAAAATAAAATAAAATAAATAAATAATCGTGTTAATTTAACCTCTGCTTCTTCATTCCATTCCATTCCATTCCATTCCCCTAAGTCTATCTATCTCAGTTTAGGCAATCAAACCATGTCCTATGTAGGACTCTGCTCTTAGCTGAAATGCCATGAATTTTCAGGAGGAAAGAACATTTGGATTCTTTAATGTGACATATGGAAAGGCCTTGTTTAGATTGATCGGTTTGTGAAAAGGAGGAAAGCTTGGAAAAAAACAGTGCATTGACATTGGAGGATTATGGGAGTATTGCTAAGTACAAAACAAAACTAGCTCTATCTTATAACACAAAAATACACAATAGGCAGACTGAGCCTGAGTTATAAGAGAAAATAAGATAGTAGAGAAATTTAACTGGGAGCTGTATGGTAATCTGACAAAATTGTACTCTTATTTATCACACAACTCATTTGAACTATTCGGTTCTGATCTATTCCTTGACTGTTTAAAATGTTTTACTTGTCCTTAATATTATACATAATACTGCTCTAGCATCAGGAAGAGAATAGACAGGGAACATTGGTTCTCCATGAATACAAATTCTGCAGTGTCCCTCAAAGTTTAAGAGGTATTAAAAAAACAGTTTATTTTGATACAAGTTAACAAACAAATTCTTAGATTAGTAATTATATTTTCTCCAAGATTACCAGAATTGGGCACCATAGAGATCATGAGCTATTTTTCAAGATGATTTTTACTATCAATATTAAAAAAATAATATTTTACTTTTAACTTAAAATTTTACTGACAAAGCATATGCCTAAAAAATGAAACAATGCAAAGTAAAAAAAAATGTGGGGTTTGTGTGGAAAAGGCATTTAAATCACTGAAGACTGAATGAATGAAACAAATGAATAAATAAATCCACCAAAATTAATACAATTCAAATTTTGAAATTTAAAATTTTGAGATTTCCCCTTATTTTTTACATTATCAATATTATAGCATTATACAAATTATTACAATTTAATTTTTAAGCAATTAATTAAAGCTAGAGAATACAGAATCTTATTTTCCAATCTTGCCTCAGAGCTAGTTCAAATACAGAGCTGATAAATTTCATTTTGTCAGCCTTTAATATCCGATACACACCTATCCTTTTCAGAATATAAAATCAAGTTTATTGCAACAATCTCTTCCTAAACTGATAAATTCCAAACTTCAGCAATATAATTTAACACTCATTAATGTGCTTAAACTCAATTCTGCCTGTCTCTTCCCCCAAGTAAGAGGAAACTACTTCTGGACAGGCCCAAAATATTTGTAGTAATGTTCCTGCACATTTACTACATATTCAGCATTTTAAAAATGGCCAACTTATTCAACCTCATTGAATGCAACATATTCCACAAAGCTGATTTTTAGGGCATATGAAATGTACTTAGCATTTCTTTAAACCTCAAACCACTTATTTTGTAACACTGGATATTCTCTATGTTCCAGATTCCTTAAATATTACCCGAGAATATTTCTGTCATTTAAAAATGTTTTTTAAAACTTTTCATAACAATATAAATGTAGTAATAAAATATTCAATTATACAATTATAAAATGTATACAATTAAATCACCGTATACATTGTATAAATTGGCATAATTATACAGTATTTGTATAATACAATTATACAATATATAGAATTATACAATTAATTGGGATAAATAATTTTTAAAATGTTTTTAAAGTATCATTGCTTAACAGTTGATTAAGGATACCTCCTTTTCATACTATTATTTTTTCCAAAAAAGTGCTTTCCCCACCACATCTAAATAAGAATAATTCTAAAATTGCAGTTCCTTACAAGATGTAATTTCAGATTTTAATATCTTTCACAATAAGGCCCAAATAGGTCTAACTGCTTTAAGTGCTAAAACCTATCAGAACATTCCAATTAAGGCCAAGAGCCTGCCAAGACTCTGAAGGTACCAAGTAATCTAAATTGAGCCCCAATTAAACTAATGTGATATCACTATACTAAATGTTTAAAATCAGGAAAATAATCTGGAAGTATGTGTGAAACAAGCAATTACATAGATCAGATCAATGTAAGCCTATGTTATCTATTATGTCAACCTATTTTAGAAACACTTTTCTAAGATGACTATAAATACAATTATAAATATTTCATTAACTCTGCCCATATGATTTGTAGACTAAAGTTTTTAGGTCCCAGAAATGTGAAGTGACATCATGGCGAAATCTTCTGTTTCTGGCTATTATATGATTTGTAAGCAAGGAAACGTTTTTCTAATCATTATCACATTCTGAAAGCATCCTGAAATTCTGTACTCCAGTACTTCAAGGTACTCTGTACTACAATCTGTTTAGTTTCCAATGAAACACTGATTTATTTATAAAACACAAAAATAAAACATTCCATACAAATATAATAATCTCAAAGTGAAGGTTCCAGATAGGATAAATTATCTGAAAAGTATCTTAAACAAAGAACCAGTGAAAGTTTTAGCAGCATAATTTCAACTGCATTCCAACTTTTTCTTTCTAACTTTAGCCCGATTCTTTTTATTAGCTCGTAAATTAGAGGTACAAAAGGCAAAATAAATACTACAGAGCAGACGGTTTGATGTGGAGAAAGAGTAAAGATCAAGACTGAAAGTTTAAGAGGTGTGCATGTGGCTGGTGGCCAGGAATTTCCTACCTCTAGCATAAGATAAATAAGAAGTTTATTATTTTCTCTTTGATGCTACAATGTAAATCAACTCCTAAAAGAAATAGTTAATTGCATCATAGCCCCTATGATTTTTTTTTACAATTCAGAATTTATGTTCAGTATTCTAAAAATGAATCTTTACATCTTGCAGAGGATGGTTAAACACTTTAATTATAATCCTTAAAAAACCTCAGTTTTTTCTGAGAAGGAATTCAACACTAACAGGTGGCTCTCTACATGATGCTATTATTTGATCCAACTATATTAGCATTTCACACCTTTTCCTTTTATGTAATAATCCGATATGGGAAACATTCTGCATTTTCATCAGAGGCACTCTCACATTCATTCAGTTTAAAGAGATTGAATAAATGTAGCCTAATATTTAGAATGTGGGCAGTATTCTTTCATTATTGCAGTTGTTTTTAATTCTTTTTTTGGCTTGGTGTGAAGTGCAATAAAGCAGGACATTTGATTTGAGAGAAAAATGGCCAGAAAGAATAGCTGAATTAAAAGAAAATGCAAGGAAGTTTTATTTCAATGTTCAATCAGTATTTCAGTCAGTGGGAGTCCCAGAAGTTTCTACTTTTCACTCCTCAAGTAAATCATATGCAACTGTGTTGCAAAATTTTAATATGTACTTTGTTGCTTAGTAAACATTTTCTATTCTTTTTTTTTTGTTTAGCCGCCTCAGCTTTTTCCAATTAGGTTTTTTTGTTCAGAAAAGAATTATTACTTGTATTCTACAAGTAAGAATATAATCTAGAAATATACTAGAGGTCCTTTTCAAAAAATGGCTGAGCGCCAAAGAATTAAGGCCTTTGAACTATGGTGCTGGAGAAGACTCCTGTGAGTCCCTTGGACTGCAAGGATATCAAACCGGTCAGTCCTAGAGGAGATCAACCCTGACTGCTCTTTAGAAGGCCAGATCCTGAAGGTGAAACTCAAATACTTTGGCCACCTAATGAGAAGGAAGGACTCACTGGAGAAGAGCCTAATGCTGGGAAAGATTGAGGGCAAGAGAAGAAGGGGACGACAGAGAATGAGGTGGCTGGATGGAGTCACTGAAGCAGTAGGCGTGAGCCTAAATGGACTCCAGAAGATGGTAGAGGACAGGAAGGCCTGGAGGAACGTTGTCCATGGGGTCGCGATGGGTCAGACACGACTTCACAACTAACAACAACCTTTTCAAATCTGAGACTATATTTTGCTATTATATGCAAAACACAAATTGGAAAAGGAAGCTTTTATTTGGCTTAATTTTGTTCACCAGCAGATGACAGCTTTCATTATGTGGAATAGCATCCTAAACTCATGATTAATAAGACAACATTCTCGTATATTATCAGCTGCTTTTTCTATTAAAACAAATACATTTTCTTTAGCAGTAGCACAGATCCACCATGAGGTGCACAACTCCTTATTCCAATGAAATGGAGTAGAAAAAAATGTTTCCTTGTAACTAACAGATAGTTTAATCATTGCAGCCTTGCTTTGAATTAACTCTATAAAAAGAAAGAGATTGCATTACCACAACTCTGTCCCTTTGAAAACAACAAATAATTGCTTTAAAAAGATTAACTAATATTTATATACCTTTGTGCTGCTTGCATCTATTTTTTCTTATATTCTAAAGCTATAACAGATTACAAATGAATAGATTAAATGCAGATCTGCTGCTATCTTTCACGTATAGATAATTTAGTTTTATATATCATGTTGTCAGTTTTAAAATTTAAGATTAAAAACATTTTCACTAGCATGCAAAAATCCCTGACAATTTTCAAATGATCATAATTCTAAATGCTATTCATATAGCCAACTTCTTCATTACAATCTGCTTAACTTTATCCCATGATTGTGGATTGAAAGCTTTGATTGTTCTTCTCGATGTCTTACTAGATAAAATAGACTGGCTTGAAAAAAAAGACTGTGGATACTTTTGTATGCTTAAAAATGCTGGTTGTAACCTTCTACTTCACCTCTGCTGAATGGTAAAATTGACTTGCCAAAGAGAATTTGGGATTTTTGACACATTCCCTGTTTAGCTGAGCTAACCAATTATTCTGTACTTGCTATCAAGGCGGCAGACTTTTCTTCCTAAGGTCATTAAGCTTGTCAAAACCAATTTGTCACCACAACTGCTGACCCTTATTGCCTCTGACAGCAGCACAAATTCAAGCTAAACAGTTGCGTAAGAAGGATGTAAATGACAGATCAATGTCTTCTAGCATGTTTTCATGTATGGTGTTCAGTGGACTTCTGACCTTATAAAAAGGAGGCAATTGTATCATTGAAGTTACTTGAGTTAAAAAGCAAAAAAAGGACATGAAGCACTCTTTGGAGAGGCATACTAGCTGCCAGGTACATTTTAATTTCAGTAAACTGGTTTCATTCACACACACACATATTTCAGCATGGTTCAGAGCTCTTTTTAAAAAAGCGATGAAAATATCACTATGCCCATAATTCAGATCTCATAAAAAACAACCCCACACAAAACCCATATGCACAAGCAATAGCTTTAAAACAATTCAAACACATACAGTGTATTCACTAGTACTCATTCATATTGCCTGAATTTGCTGGTGAAGACATGCTATGGAAGTCTACGGAGATTCTCAGTCATTTAGATCATAGTAGTCCCAAAGATACTGAAGAACTGAAGAAGCTTCTTGGATGAGAAGCAAAACATTTTCAAGGAAAAAGCCAAGAAAGTCAAGTAACCTTTTCAACAGCACCTTTGCAACATGCTGTTGAAGTAAATACCGTACATTCAAATACAGTTATTCTCCAGAAGTACCCTCTAAAATATAGAATCACCTATCAGTATGGTTGTATGACTTTTCTTTCTTTCTTTCTTTCTTTCTTTCTTTCTTTCTTTCTTTCTTTCTTTCTTTCTTTCTTTCTTTCTTTCTTTATTTCTTTCTTTCTCTTTCTCCTTCCTTCCTTTCCACATTATTTTTACAAAATAATTCAAGGTGGTGAACATATCAAACACCCCTCCTTTCCCCTATTTTCCCCACAACAAGTATCCCATAAGGTGAGTTGGGCTGAGAAGAGAGTGACTGGTCAAGGTCTCTTTCTGTCAACCATAATGAGTTTCTGAAAAGTACTGAGTGCATCATATACTCATGGCTCTCTGTAATATTACTAGATGAATATTACTAGATGAAGATCACTTGGTATTTCCTTTGATGGAGAATGATTGGGATGGCATTGCTTTTGAGGCAATGAGAAATGATCTATGTTCGCACCCAACTATTCAGCATAGCACTCAACCACATTGTTAGTAATGCCTCATCAGACTACAGCAGCAGTATTGAGCCAAAGCTTCTTCTTGATCTGCCAAGATGTATTCAAAAACATTTGATTAGTTCATTGTTTATCTATTTTGGTAATCTTTTAACATTTTGGAAGACTTGCTATGAAACAATTGAAAAGCAAAGGAAGAAATGTGCACAGGGGGAAAGAACACAAAACTATACTGTATGGAACTCCCAAAGATTATGCTCCATCTTAATTATCTCCTTCTGTCTTGTATTTCCATGACACAAAGTTTTGCTTTTCTTCCCTCTCCTCAACAATATAGACTGCGAAACATCTTGGCAAACTTCAAGTTAATAAAACCCAATTTCATAAGTTAAGGGCAGGATTGGAAATTTAAACTATTTCTTTTCCTGTTACATGTAAGAGTTGCTATATACTAAATCAAATTAATATTGAAATAACAAATGTATTAAAAAAAACAGAATCTGGGACTCTTGCTCACTCAGTGCGAGTCCTTTTCCCCTTCACCTTCATGCACCTTCCCATGTATTCCCAAACTTCTTAAACAGTCTCTGATCCAACCCTAACTACTAGGTCATATTGGGTTGACAGGCCTGCCAAAGTGCAGAAGAATCCAATCTGTCTGTTCTACTGGCAGTTAAATAGTCCATTTTAAGAGTGAAGGTTTTGTATGTTTTATTTGTTTAGGAACTTTTGCAAAATAATATTTATATTTATAGAATACATTCAAACAAGCTAAAGAAAGGGACCAAAGTTGGAATCCAACAGGCTGTGAAAGGAAGGACACTATTCCTTAAGTTTTATTTAGGTTTTCGTCTTTGTACACAAACTACGAAGTATTTAGCTGTGTGAAACAAAACTTTCAAGCTCCTAGTCCAAAATATCTACAAATATCTTATCTTTGATTAGATAAACTTTATGTCTCACTTTCATGTTTATTTAATTGTTTTCAATGACTGTCAATTAGCTTGCATGGTTCATTTATGTCTGGTACTCAATGCAATTGAAGTGCTAGACAGATTTATATAGACTAGAATATCTTTAATATTAATAGTTTTTACATGAGAATTCATATAAAAATTAACAAACATTCAATTTTATAAAGGAAATAATGGATTTAATTCTGCAAGTAAAAATAATGAGACTCAAATACTATATTAATGGAAGTAAAGGTAAAGGTAAAGGTTCCCCCGCAACATGCATGCTAGTCGTTTCGAACTCTAGGGGCCAGTGCTCATTTCTGTTTCAAAGCCGAAGAGCCAACGCTTGTCCAAGGAAATCTCCGTGGTCATGTGGCCGGCATGACTAGACGCCAAAGGCGCATGGAACGCTGTTACCTTCGCACCGTAGTGGTCCCTATTTTTCTACTTGCATTTTTATGTGCTTTCGAACTGCTAGGTTGGCAGAAGCTGGGACGAGTAACAGGTGCTCACTCTGTTACGTGGCACTCGGGATTCGACCCGCCAAACTGCCGACCATCTGGTCGACAAGCTCAGCATCCTAACCCACTGAGCCAGTAGGTTCCTTTATTCATTTAGAACTACAATTTACAACCTATTAAACAAAGCTTAGTTGTTTCCTAAGCAGCTTCCAAAATGGCAAAATGAAGGTTAAAGTAAAAATAAAAAAGATCTTATATATGCATTCTGGATAAATATTCTAATTCTGGCTAGATATTAGATGTACAGGATATATTTGTTTGAAATGGATATCATGAATGTGGCCTAGTTCAGATGTAGAAGAAACCTTAGCTTATCAGTATGTGAACATGGTGAACTGAGTTTCTGGTTCTTCTGTTTTCCCTGTGTTTCTTCCTTTGGGGAGATACCCAAAATGGCACGGCAAACAAATGGTTACAAAGCAAATTTTGACTTTTTAAAAATGTTTGTCCCAACATCCCTTGGATATCTATCTTTAAATGAAATTATTAAGGACAAAGAAGATGAAACTGTGATTTAAGTTTTGGTTTAAACAAAAACTTGAGTTTACCATTCCACCCGGAAAACCCCACTCTCTGACACAAAGGCATGATTCAGATATAAAAATGAAACATAATTTATTGGTATGTGTTCAGTTGTAATAGTAAAATGATTAATTGAAACTCCAGCTAAAACTTCTATCGCCTCACAACCACATTGCAGTGAAGATAAAGGAGTTCACAATTTCAAATTTTGTTCAGTTAATAGTAAACCATCGGTATCATATACTGATTTTAAAATGAGGAAAAACTCTCTGGCTAAAATCAAAGTAAAGTGTACCCTCCATATTCTTAGCAGAAAATTCTATGAATTGTTTCATATAAAAATGCAAATGTGATATGCCATTATTTGATTTGTATTGCATTTTCCTAAATGCTATTTATTTAGAAATTTATTTCCTCACCTCTTAGCAGAAATTCTATCAATGAGGAATAAATAAAATATTTTTAAATCATAGCTTTTTAAAAAGTCAATTTCTTCTCCTTTAATAATTGTATAATTGATTTTTCCTAAAATAATTTTCCATGATATATGAAACAATAATTATGAAAGACTGATGGGTTACCTGAAATCTCCTTTTTATCAGGAATGCATGTCTCATCCAAAAAATATTGTGCAACTCAAAATACATTAATGTAATTGATGAAAAGTGACATTTTTGATAGTAAATAGCAGATTAACCACTCTCAAGAACTCACTTAGTACAAGCAAATCTTTTGGAGAAGCTGTTTTTTCCCCAGTAATAGAAATATTAGAACACTTAGGAAGGAATTCAAACAAAAAAACTCTAAGTTAAAAGAAAGATCTGAAAAGGTTTTCGTAATACCTGTGAAGTATGTAAAAGCTGCAACTAAATGAAAGCTTACATTTCACATTTGTAGTATTATAAAGTAGAACAAAGCTGTAGAAAAGTGAAAGGAAAATAAAGGAATTTACTGAGGCAATTTCAGATTCTCCAGATGAAATTAAATTACCCATTAGCATCAATTCACTTCCATTAAGTGAATGGAAGTGATGGATCAGGAGCATTAGGCACAACTAATTTGAAAAGTGAAAATAGGCAAAGTTAATGTTCTCTAAAAAGAAAACAAAATATTTGAAAGTCTTTAATATTTTGCTTACATTAAGAGGTAAATTATCAAGTCACTTCTACAGAGGCTAAACAGCCTGTGTGTAATATTGAAATAAAAGTTATATGACTTGAGTAATTTTATCTGTTATCAGTTCTTGGCTAGTTATCCTAGTTAAAGAAAATATTTGAAAGAAATTATCTATTTTAAAGGTGAACATTTACTACATAAAATACAGTTCTGATTAATAACAAATTCTGATTCAGACTTTTTATCTCAAAAGCCCCTGATTTATAAATTAAATTAATTTGGTGACAGATCATCTCTTTGTTCCACAAAGTCCAGCGTAACAGATAAACGTTCCAAAAGAACTACAGTCGGTATAAAGGTAATTAAAAGGAATAATGTTATTCCTAAAATATAGAAGAGCTCCTCCAAATTGCAGAAGTGCCATCCTTGGAAGTCTTTAGGGGTAGGATGGGAGTTTATCATTAAAATTGTTCTTTGCTGTACTTAAATGTGCAAGATTTTGGTCTGAAAACAGAGATGAAGTCAAAGATTTTGCAAAACTAAAATGGCCTCAGGGGCATTATTGAGAATCCTCCAATTCATAGGTTTTTCAAGAATTATCAAGAGTAGTTAAGTGAAAGAGGAAAACCAGAAAGCTGCATTATTAAGGGCAGTTGCTGTCATTTAGTTTTTCCATTGAAAAATAAAATAATCTGGAAGTTCTGTCATTCCACAAAACAATGGAAAAATAATTCAAATAACGGATAGAACTTTTAAGATATGACATTTAGGGAGAACTAAGATCTCACCTATGCCCATAGCTACTCTGCATTTTGGAGTTAGCTATATATACTCTTATCAGTTCACAGTACTCTCATTGTTGCTTTTAAATTTGCTTCAGCCAGTTGCATTAGTGATTCAATTTGAAGAATAAAGAGAAGTTTCACTCTTCCTAATTTTGAAGTTCCACAGCATTTTGTCATTATGCTTTGTACATCTATTGTGTAATTTTTTCTTCTTCTTCCTTTTTCGGAAGATTTACTAATTACTTTTAATTACTTATTTTGTACCTTCCCCATCAAAATTATAGTGAAACAACCACAACAGTACGCAATAGTCCAAATGGGAATGCACCATAAGTTTACTGTTTTGTTCACAACAACTTTCTATTTCCTGATGACAACTTTGTACTCTTGTACAGCTCCTTTTAATGGAACGCATGTTGAAAACGTGGCACCTGCACCATTAAAAACTGTCATGGCAATTGGACCTTATTTCATTGGCTAGATAATTGCTGACTGAAGCAAAACTCTCTCGAATTGGCTTTAGTTATAAGTTCATTATTAGAACAGCACATTTTAATTCCTCTAGTTATTCTTGCTGTTGCCATGCTTTTATATTTATTTGCAAATGGAGAAAAGAAAAAAAACAACAGGACATTTCCAAACTAGAATTCTTTTTCCCAGGAGTTGCTCTGCCTCTATAACAGTTTGTGGTGGTGCGGGTTGAGTTTTTAAAATAACAATACATGTACAGTAATAAAAGTAGACCATTTTAAAATTTCATGATGGATAAAAACAATTGTACAGGTAGTCCACGATTTAACAATCATTTGTTTAGCAACAGTTCAACATTAAAATGGCACTGAGGACCAATGAGTGGCGTCAACATTTATGACCGTTGCAGCATCCCACATGTACAATCAAAATTTGGATGCTGGGCCACCAACATGTATTTACAAAGGCTACAGGGTCTCAGAGTCATGTGACCACCATTGCAACCTTCCCAGACAACATCCAGCAAGCAAAATCAATGGGGGAAGCTGGATTTGCCTAATGATCACCTGATTCTCTTAATAACTGCAGTGATTCACTTATAAACGTTATTCGTTCTCTCCTTAGATGAGACTGACATTATTATATGAGACAACAAAAACTGCTCTTTTCTATTCTGTTTATAAGTTTCTTTGTTGTCTCTTTGGTTGTTCAAAATCACTGTAATACCATCATCATCTGACCGTGAATCAGTACCCTCAACAAGAGCCTTGGTGGAGCAGTGGGCTAATGCCTCCTTAAGTAACACCAGCTGCCTGCAATTAGTGCAGGTTCGCATCCCACCAGGCTCAAGGTTGACTCAGCCTTCCATCCTTCCGAGGTAGGTAAAATGAGGACCCAGATTGTTGGGGGCAATTAAGCTGACTTTGTAATAATGCCGCTTGGGGTGTGTGTGAAAGCCCTAACAAGCAGGCATATACATAGAATGAAGGCTACTTCTAAGCTTGTAAGCCGCCCTGAGTCTTCGGAGAAGGGCGGGATATAAATGTAATAAAAATAAAAATAAATAAAAATATTTAAATATTTGAAGAGATGGTTACCCTGAACCTAATGTATAATGAGCTGTATTGCATGTGAGACCTGCTGTTTTTTAAAAAAATAAAAAATCCTTGCCTTTAGGAAATACTAGGCTATTCCACAGACTATATCTCAAGCTTTAGAAGTAGCACGTTGTTTTGAACAGTGAGCAATCTGCTGATTTTGGGTATTTATCCCAATCCCCATTTCAAAATACTAAAAGCTCCAAAATAGTGACATTATATAAACAAAGAATGTTAATTGAACTTTCTTTTGACTTACACTTGCTTGCCAAAGTTCTGTAGCTTAGAGAAAGTGGAACTAAACCCTGCTCTTTTGATTCAGCTTTTAAATATAATCAAGTAGATGCAATTAAATAACAAAGCCTTGCACACGCAACTAGAACCTAAATCTGGGAAATCTGAGATGAGCTGAGGCATGATTTGAGATGAGAAAGAGAAGAAAGGAGGAAAACATTTTATAGGATTGATGGAACTATGAATGTCTATCCTCTCTTGCTCTTCTCTGCTCTCTTGCTCATGCTCTGTCCTAACTGTAAACAAATCACTAGTCTACAAGGACAGATTATTTATCTAGGGTCTGTAATCTGTGCTCTTCAGGCAGAAATTAGGTGTCCAGTTCAGCCCTTCTACCCTATTAAGCCTCCGTGCTATCAGCCCCCTCTACCACAAAGATCCTGCAGGAGAAGGGCAGTGTGGACAACCGTGGGAGCTGGCAGCGTGAGATCTGTGAACCATAAACACAAAGCTTTCGCTGTGTCCCTGCACAACAGATACAGTGCCCTTTCTGACCTTAATGGGGACATTATTTATTTATTTATTTATTTATTTATTTATTTATTTATTTATTTATTTATTTATTTATTTTTGGGACTTATATGCCGCCCTATCTCCCGAAGGACTCAGGGCGGCTAACAACAATAAAAATACAATAATACAAAAGTTAAAAAAAGAATTAAACTAGCAGCCCCAATAAGTTAAAAACATTTTAAAAATCCCTGTCAGTCCAGATCAGCCTGATGGAAAAGAAATATTTTAAGGCCGCGGCGAAAGGACCGGAGATCCGGGGCCATCCGGAGCTCAAGGGGAAGTTGGTTCCACAGGGCTGGCGCTCCCACAGAGGAGGCCCTCCCCCTGGGGGTCGCCAGCCAACATTGTCTAGCCGACGGCACTCTGAGGAGGCCCTCCCTGTGTGAGCGCACTGGGCGATGGGAAGTCGTTCCCGGCAGTAGACGGTCCTGCAAATATCCCAGGCCTAGGCCATGTAGGGCTTTAAAGGTAAGTACCAACACCTTAAATCGCAACCGGTAACCTATGCAGCTCACGCAGGAGGGGTGTAATATGGGAATATCAGGATGCTCCCATCACTACCCACGTGGCCGCATTCTGCACCAGCTGGAGCCTCCAGGTGGTCTTCAAGGGCAGCCCCATGTAGAGAGCATTGCAGTAATCTATACGGGAGGTAACGAGTGTGTGAGTGACCGTACGTAGGGCATCTCGGTCCAGATAGGGGCGCAACTGGTGCACCAGGTGAACCTGGGCAAATGCCCCCCTGGCCACAACTCCTATATGATCTTCAAAACTGAGTCGTGTATCCAGGAGGACGCCTAAGTTGCGTGCCCTATCAATGGGAGGTAACACCTCTCCTCCCACAACCAAAGATGGAACCTCTTGGACTAAATGAGATGCCGGTACATAAAGCCACTCAGTCTTGGCCAGGTTGAGCTGGAGCCTCTTCTTCCCCATCCAAATCCGTACCGCTTCCAGGCAACGGGACATCACGTCAAGGGCATTGCTGGGTTGGTTCGGGGTGGAGATAAAAAGCTGGGTATCATCAGCATATTGATGATACCTCACCCCGAAACCACAGATGATCTCACCCAGTGGCTTCATGTAGATGTTGAACAGGAGGGGACTGACCCCTGAGGCACCCCACAACTAAGGGGCCTCGGGGTTGACCTCTGCCCGCCTGCCAACACCATCTGCGAATGGCCCGAGAGGTAGGAGAACCACCGTAAAACGGTGCCTCCCACTCCCAACCCCTCAAGGCGTTGCAGCAAGATACCATGGTTGATGGTATCAAAAGCCACTGAGAGATCTAATAGGACCAGGACAGAGGAATAACCCCTATCTTGGGCCCGCTAGAGATCATCCACCAGCGCGACCAATGCCGTCTCCATGCTGTACCTGGGAGACAGGTAAAGGTATCTGTGATAATAACTCATATAAGCAAGGGATCGTGGTCCAAGATGAAAAACTTGTCTTCGACAGGGAGAAGTGTGAATCTGGTATTACACACCAGTCATGCAAGAACAGAAAGACATCCAAAAAGAGAAGCCACCTTCTGGTTGGTGGTTCAATTATAAGGGATGTAAATCTAAGAAAGGACACAGAGGTTTCAAAAGAGGTCAGGTGTCTTCCAGGTGCTACTGCCAGTAGGGACAAGAAACGTATTTCTAAAATAATCAAGAATGCCAGCAAGGACTGTGATGTGGAGGCTATTGTACATCTTGGCACTAACAATATGTCCCCAAAAGATGTACTCTCTGTGCAGAATGATTTCCAGAGCTTGGGGCAGGAACTTAGCAGAATAGGCTGTAGGCTTACTTTTTCAGAGGTTTTACCAGTGTATAAGGAGCAAAATGGAAAAGGTCAGCATATAGCACAATTCATTATGTGGCTAAAGGAGTGGTGTAAAGGGGAAGGCTTTGGATATATTAGTCACGATGTCTGTAGCTGGTCCAGTGAAAAAATGTACAAAAGAGATGGTTTGCATCCTTCAGAGAAAGGGACTTAGTTACTTGGCTATAAATTCACAGATTTTCTGGAGGAATATTTAAACTAAACAGTGGGGACAGTGAGTTAATTGATATAGAACATCCCTATCCCTACCAATCTAAAAATTATAGGACTATCAATGCATGTAACATAGATGTGTGTGTGGACAAGAATATCTACCTTGCTGTCAAGCAAAATCAAGCTTCTATTGGCGAGTGCCACCCAAAGTGCATTAACCAAATAGGTGGTAAAGAGAAAAACAAGTGTATCCTACATACACGTGCCTTTTGTTAATTCTAAGAGCCTTGGTGGAGCAGAGGGCTAATGCCTCCTTAAGTAACACCAGCTGCCTGCAATTAGTGCAGGTTCGAGTCCCACCAGGCTCAAGGTTGACTCAGCCTTCCATCCTTCCGAGGTAGGTAAAATGAGGACCCAGATTGTTGGGGGCAATTAAGCTGACTTTGTAATAATGCTGCTTGGGGTGTGTGTGAAAGCCCTAATAAGCAGGCATATATATAGAATGAAGGCTACTGCTAAGCTTGTAAGCCGCCCTGAGTCTTCAGAGAAGGGCGGGGTATAAATGGAATTAAAATAAATAAATAAAATAAATATTTGAATTCCAAAACTTCCTGAATATTTAGTACTCCACAGGTCTTTTCAGATGTTACTAAATCTAAAGAATTTAACATGTGAGTTTGTGCACCATACCTTCTACAGTTCTTCAAGATGCCATGGTCCTTAAGAAAACCACACAGGGAATTCCTGGAAGCTTGGCATTCAAACAAATCAGCCATCAACAGACACACAGAGATAGAACACATTTACACATGATTCAAAAGAGATAATAAAAAAGCTAAGAAGGAAACAAAAAAGACTAGGACACATTATTCTCAGCAATCAAATCCCACATAAGCAAGGATTAACACCAGACAAACAATCAAGCAGAAAACAATACCCTAATCAAGGAACTGCCAAGGAGAAAACCCTCCACCAACATAAGCTGCTGCGTTTAACAGGGAGAAAACTCCACATTCACACACACTGATGATGCTATCTAATCAGGTAATGAAACATCTGCAAGCAAACAAACTGAATATATTCTTGATGCTGACATCTTTGCTGCTCACATATCTATTTTTAAAGCCCAAATAATGATAAAAACTACCAGCAAGCAAAGTAGATTGCCAGCAGGATGTTGCCACCATCCCACCCTCATCTACCTGCAAGTACTCTTAAGACTGCATTAAGTGAAAAGAGCTTGGGCATACAGGTGGGGTGGGGTGAAATATTTTGGACTATAATTATGGGATCCCAGTTTAAGATCAAACTTAGCAAAAAAGTCAGTGAGTCCCTTTACTCCAGGTACTGTCTCTCAGCAAAACGTATCACAAAGTTATTGTGAAGAAACCTAGAGGACAGAGTACTTCACCTTTCACTCCTGAAAGGCAGACTATAGAAAGTAAGTAAATAGATCCCTAATAGGAAAATATGTCTTTTTCTTTTCCTTGACACAGAGATAAATAATTGTAGAATTATGTTATTCCCCAGCCAACATGCCATATTTTCCCAAGTTAAAGAGTAATTTGCTCACTTTTATGACATTTAATATTTTAATGAATCAAGACTATGAAACTGGGAATGCTCCAAGATTTTCAACAGTAAATCATGGAGATAGAAGAATAATCCATTAAGCAACGGCATTCTTTCTGGGGCGAGCAATACCCAGTCATTTTTTAGGTTAGGTATTTCAAAAGTGTTATCCCTTAAATGATTGTTTCTTCTCATGCTTTTTCAGAAAGAATTGCACAATGTGTCACCACATAATAAAAATTCTTGCTATTGACACACATGAAAACCTCTCATTATATGAATCACTGTTGTTCCAGCTCTTTCAACACCATTGTCGTTTACCAAATTAACTAAATTGTAAAGAACTGTCTGCAAAATTACAATGGCTACATCAAAAACTGGTAGGAAAGTGTCTCACATATTACCTTAAGTGACACTACGGGATTTTCAAAGGTCTTCACAACCGAACCAATTAACTTTCAAATTAAGCACTATTCTGAAAGAAATACTGAGAAAATAATTTCACCGAGGGACAAGCTAACATTGAGGGATATGCCATTTCCCCTTGCATTACCTCCTGGTAGAAGATAAGAGAGACAGGGGTAGTGGTTAAGGCACCAGGCTAGAAATCAGGAGATTGTAAGATCTACTTCCATGGTAGTCATGAAGCCAGCTTGGTGACTTTGGGCCACTCCCTCTCTCTTAGCCTTAAGGTAAACCATGCCTGAAATTTTGCCAAGAAAACTGCAGGGATTTGTCCAAGCAGTCACTATATATAAAATTCTCTTGTCACTCCTGTGGGTAGTAGGTATGTTCCTCAATCTCAGGTTCTCAACCAGAGGCCTGGGAAATGGAGGGTTCAGCAAAGTACCTTAACTGTTCCTAGAACTGCACCCTTCTGGATGGGGAGCCCTGACGTCGTTCCTGTGACCTGCTCCTATCACTGCCTGGTACTTCCTTCAGCTTCTCATACTCCTTCCTGATGTTGCTGTCATTTGGCACCACTGCTGCCTTGGTCTACTACAATGATGTATAGTTGATTGTCCAGTTGTTCAGTACCTGTCTCCCTGCATACGTGTGCGCACACACAGACATACACAATACAACAGAATCTTGCAACATACTCCTCTCACATTGTTTGGGAGCAGTTGTAGGAACAGGTCTACTTCTGCCACACATAGTCCTGGTTTTTTTTATTTTTTCTCTCAAATCCATTAAGGGAGCAAAGAACGTGGGATGGAGGATGGGCAGTGGCTAGAGCACTGAATCATAGTGGCCAATTGGATTACTTTTGTATCTTCTCCTTCCTTTTCCTCCCCAGCTCCAAAGAAAAGTGAGAAAACTCTTACCACAGCTCAAATCAATTCAGTTATTAAGTTGCTTAGAAGAAAATGTACATATGAAGTGGAATATCTCTACAGCAACTTTAGAAAATGATATTAAGAGGCATTACTGGTATTTTTTTTGAAAAGATCTGATCTGTCATGTTTTACATTAGATTGCTTTACTATAAAACTAATTATATACTTGCATACTTACAAATATATATGAACTTCTAAAGTCATATCATTTTCCTAGTCTGCAATTATGTTGTCAAAATGATTATTCTAAAACATTGTTCTTTCAAAGCATTGTTTCATAATTTAAATAAAAATATGCCAGAAAAAAAATGTAAAACCTTGTGATTTATACTATTTTGCAGAATGTATTTACTGCCTACAGGGACTAATATATTAATGATACACATAAGTATGTGAGAGATTTCCTAAATTGTAATGGCCAATTGGATTACTTTTATACCTTCTTCTTCCTTTTCCTCTCCATTCAATCTGTTTAATTAACTTAATTCAGCTTCATAAACTACTGCATAAATTATAATAGTTTTTCTTTAGATTTGAACATCCAAGTATAATGTGATGCAGTTTTGGCTTCCTTCTAGAGTTATAAAGTACAACAAAACAGAGTGCTAGAAAATTATTAACCTCTAGCCGTTTTTCTAGAAATCTTTTCGTGTTTTGCAACATCATGAACTTAGATTGAGTCAGAACAAAAAAATGTAATGGTTTCCTTAAATTGGCTATTATCTATGGTGTAACTCTTTCCTACTTTGCAAACTAGTGACAAATAAACCCATACCAGAGATTAGAAATACCTTACAAATATTTGCTTAAACAGTTACTCTGCACATTTTTTAAGAAATCGGATATTTTTAAATTCTTAAACAAAAGACAGTGAATACAGGTATTCCTCAACTTACAAAAGTTTGTTTAGTGACCATTCAATGTTACAATGGCACTGAAAAAAGTGATTTATGTTTTTCACATTTAAGACTGATGCAGCATCCTCATGGTCATGTGATCCAAGTTTGGCCGTTTGGCAACTGGCCTGTATTTATGATGGTTGCAGTGTCCCTGGGCCATGTGATTACCTTTTGACCTTCTGACAAGCAAAGCCAATGGGAAAGACAGATTCACTTAACAATTGTGTTACCAGCTTAACAACTGCAGTGATTCACAATTATGGCAAGAAAGATCGTAAAATGGGGCAAAACCTATTTAACTGCCCCACTTAGCAACAGAAATGTGGGGCTCAATCATGGTTGTAAGTCGAGGACTACCTGTATCAATATACCAATCCAAGTAACCAATCAGAACATTTAGAATCCTTCTTTTCAAAATGTTTGTTATTCTGATCAGTTTCCTGAGACAAGTCATGTAGCAACCCAGTACATCACTTCTGCCAACAGAGCTGTTGCCTCGCCTTTCCAAACTGCCAATACCGTTTTCCTGAAAGTAAGATCTACCCCGAAATTAAGCCCTACCTTGATTTTTGGGGGTGGACCTAATATAAGCCCTACCCCCAAAATAAGTCCAAGTTTTGGGGTGAGGTGCACACCTAAAAATCAAAGCTAGGGTGGGGGTGGGGAGCAGCCCCATCCACCCCGCACCTACTCACCTTGCAGCCAGGCCTCTTCTTGCTAGCTCACTTCTTCTGTGGCATCTTCTGCAGCCAGGCCTGCATTTCTCAGTCACAGGCCTTTCTGGAAGGCCACTGCAGCCGAGAACCGAGATATGGATAGCTCGGTCCTCAGCTGCATAGGCCTTCTGGAAAGGCCTGACTGCAAAATGCAGGCCGGAAATGCAGATGCAGAATGAAGCTGTTCCTTCCGTCAGAAGAAGTGAGTCGGCTGGGCAGGGCTGTCAGTGCCAGAGTTGAGTATAAAAGACACCCCCTGAAAATAAGACCTGGTGTCTCTTTTGGAGGCAAAATAATAATAATAAGACCCGGTCTTATTTTCGGGGAAACACAGGTAGCATTGCTCCAAGTTTTTGCTAAATATCAATACACTTTTAGGGAAAGGTCACAAAACCTGGCCCAACAAGACTTGGGGGAATCATCGCTTCTTCTCAATTTGTGGGCACCTGCCACTTACTCCAAGACTCTGGTTGCTGTTTTTCTGAATGATATGCCAGTGATCATGAACTGATATATGCTTAATTTTGTTCGAAATGCTCTTAAATGTATAGCGTCATTCTTCCCAATCTGTCATCTGAAAAACAGGCTTTGTGAATTTCATGGTACAACTATAGTATGCAGTATCAATACGTAATTCTCTTTTGTGTCAGTAAGATATTTACATGCTAAACTTTTAACTAAATGTTCATTAGTTCCTTGGAGAAAGACTTGAGATAAATGTAATATCGAAATATTTCTGGAGCATATTAGGCAGCCATACATATAAAGAATTGCATATATTTGCTCCTTCGCAATAGGTAGGCCCAGCATATTTTTAATAAAAAGTTATGATGCTGGTTTAAAAAACTAGATTGGGGTTATTATGCTGTTTATATTAGTGTGGTATTATTTATAGTGTTATATTAAAATATATTCTTGACATTTTAATGTTACAGTAATCATGATTACCCTGAGAAAACCTTGATTGCTCAAATATTTTCAATTACTGATAAAATAATTTGGATTTATAAAAGCATGAAAGCAAGATCAGTTTCAACATTTACAAAATAAAAAACAATAGGAAAATATGTATATAATTCAAATAATCAGCTTCAGCTTCAAATGCAAAATAACTTCAATTTTCTTAGTTTTAAGATTTCATCCTAATACAGTTTCATACTCACTCATGCAAAAGTCCTGTGATGATTACTTTTGATCAAGCTTGCATAGTATTATGAGATAACCAAAATATTTTGGTATATTATTTTCTTTTCACTTCTGCTGCATTCCCAATATATAAAATTAAGTATAATAACAGATAAATAAGCAGTCGAAAGCAGTTTTTTAAAAAACATTTCTAATAGCTCTTCTACTTGTGCTTGTAATAGGGGGATTGATAAAACAATATTATTCTTTGCCAAGGTAGTAATGTATACTGAAACACAAGAGCACACAAATATATTAAACTGATCTTTTGAAAGTAGTTTTATTTTTTTTACATAGAAACAAATCCAAGAATTGTATCTCTAGTGGTGATACATCATCTCCAATAGTGTGAAAACAATACAGGGGGGGATCCACGACTTATGACAATTGAGCCCCAAATTTTTGTTGCTAAGTGAGCTATTTGTTAAGTGGGTTTTGCCCCATTTACGACCTTTCTTGTCACAGTTGTTAAGTGAATCAATGCAGTTATTCACTTAGTATTAAGATAGTTAAGTGAATCCAGCTTCCCCATTGATTTGGCTTGTCAGAAGGTTGCAAAAGGAGATCGCATGATCCCGGGACACAGCGATAGTCATAAATGTGAGTCAGTAGCCAAGCATACGAATTTTGATAATGTGACCCCAGGGATGTTGCAATGGTCATGTGAAAAATGTTTATAAGTCACTTTTTTCAGTGCTGTTGTATCTTTGAGAGATCCTTAAACAAACTGTTGTAAGTTGAAAAATACTTATATGCAACCAACACCACACCGGAAGTCAGCATGCCCTGACGCTTGTTATGGATGGCTCGTCTGAGTTTCCATAATGTTTCACAGTAGATTCTGAAGTGATGGTCGAACCACGCTCCATGAAGTTCACTAGCAGTACTCCTTTGGCATCCTCACATTTGGTGGGATTTTCTATGGCACCACTTTCGGTCTGTGGTGTTGGTTCATGATAATGCTCACCCATGCGCCGCTAGATGCACCGAAGAACTTTTGAAGAAGTTCCATTGGGATGTTTTTGATCACCTCCCCCATAACCCAGATTTGGTGCCAAGCAACTACTAAGGAATTTCAAATCGTATAAGACGTTATGACAAGTGCCTCAATTTGAATGGCGATTATGTCGAAAAGTAATGTAATGTTGTAGTTTTCTAATGTGTATAATAAAAGTTCTGCATCTGTGAGTATCTGTCATTGATAACCAAATGGAGGTTTATTTCCGAATTACCCTCGTACACCCAAAATGAACATATTAGAGAACAATTCATGGAAAAAGAATAAATACAGCAGAAAGGGGTAAGTATAACATATATTTCCAAGATGACTTTCCCCCTTGTTTCTTTTTCTTCCACTGCTTGCAAGAGAAGTGAAGGAAAAGTGAAAATGATTGTGATGTAGATGTGTAACCATCTGGAGAGGCTTTAGGGGAACTGATCTAGCTTCATAAAAAAAAAACCTGGGAGATCTAATTTCTATATTGTAATTCTTTAAACTGGAACTATTCTGAATTTTGTTGCGTAAGATTATTCCCCTTGTAATACTACTCTCCACTAAATTGGCACACTATTATGTTGTTGTCTTGTCAATTAAAGAACTTTTAGTTTACATAGTTTTTCCAAATCAAATGGCAAATTCTGCAAACCAGCAGTTCCACTGCCTTATAAATAATTTCCTAATTTGTCTTATTATTACTCCCATACTGGATGCATGCCATGGGAAACATATACCAAAATGCATTTTCCCACAGTAAAATTTGCTGATGTTACTTTGGACCTTGTTGCAGAAACACCTTAAAAGGTCACTGATCTTATGTTTTTACCAACACCAGAGATCCTATTGATTTTTAGTTCCCCTTTTAAAATAGCCAATCTCAAATGTCAAGCATAAGTATTTCCGTAGTTTAATAATAATCAGCTCCTATGTGATACTTTGAACATCTGCTCTCTCATTATGTTAGTCTATGACAGTAATAAAGATTTGATTTGATTTTTTTTATTTGATTTGAACATGTGCTCAATAGTAGGGTTCATATGAACAAATAATATGAAACAAATTGTACAAAGTGTTTTTCTGGCATCAGAAATATGGGATTTGTTGTTAAGGAAATTCAGGCAAAAGAGAAAATTCTTGACCAGTTTTGGTTCGCTTATAATGTATTTAATATTATGAAATTAATATTAACCAGGGCTTTTTTTCTCATAGAACGCTCAGAACGGCGTTCCGGCACCTTTTTTTCGCAACAAAACAAAACAAAAAACAGCTCCCTTATTGGCTTTCCTAAGCCTATTGCAGGGCTAGGCAATCTTGGCTCTTTTTTATGACTCGTGGACTTCAACTCCCAGAAATCCTGAGCCAGCCATGCTGAGGGGAAAGGGAGAGGTTTCCAAGTTGAGCCATGCTGGCTCAGGAATTCTGGGAGTTGAAGTCCTTGAGTCATAAAAGAGCCTGCACTAAAGGAGGACATTAAAATTATTTACAGGATTACTTCTTTAGGAACTAAACTTTTAGCATCTAAAACAGCTAATTCAGAAAAGCCAACAGGAAAGAACCTCACATTTTTCATCTGCTTCTGTCTTTTGGGAGGTAAAATTAGATAACAAAATAATCTATTTCTTATGTTAACATCTCTGTAATGAAAACAAAGGTAACAGGAAAGAAATGAGAAACATTTTTCTCAATGTAATGTGTCTAATTTAGCTGATTCTAGAAAAAAATAGTATCTTTTCTACACTTTTGAAAACTATTTTGAATCTAAACAATTTGGACTTTACTTTTACTGTTTGGACTGTTGTGTGTTTTGAAAAATAGATTATTTAGAATCTAGTTATGTTGCACTTCAGTCTTTAAATAATTAACCTAGTATATACATAACAATATATGATGTTTTCCCTGGTGAGCTTAACATCAATAACAACATTTATTCAAAAGGCTAAAATAATTTCTGGTGGTATTATCTGTATATTAAAATTTTGGACAAGCAGTGATAATGTATCCTAGCAAAAGATGTTACACATGTGCATAAGTGTAGTCAGTAGCATATGCCTTTTTAAAAATATGAAACATGCAAAGAAACAAAAATAAGTCCAAAATATCTGTATTACATCCAGAAATGCCAACTTTGCAACCAATATTTCTCATCCATAACTATGGCACCCTAAGGATACCTGCATACATGCAAATGCTTCTCTGGGATCAGTAACGCAGCACGGATTGCTTTTTCCTTCCAGTAACATATACCTAAAACCAGTTTATTGCTTTTGGCAATTGTACTAAAAAAAAATCTCATTGTCAACCAATATAATTCATTTAATTTGAAATCAAGTGAAAAATTGATTTAAATTATTTTATTAAAACAAATTAATGGCAATTCTTTTATAAGAAGTTTCCTCAAACAAAATAAGTTTGACATGCCTGCTCTAGATAGTTGAATGCTCCAAAATAAATTCTAGACCAGGCCTGTACATGCAGCCTACCAAGCACCCTTGGACAGAGCACAAACTTAAAAAAAAAGTAATAAAATCACCACCCCTGCCCTGAAAGTCATGTTGCCTAGTGCCTCCATGGCTTACCATGACCACGAGCTCCAACACTGTAGATGCTCCTCTAGTCACCAAATCATTGATCAGCCCACCACCATTCCTTTGCAGACCACAAAGATTTTTAATTTATCAGTGTGGACCTTTACCTTCTACAAGTTGCACAGATCTCTTCTAGATTTTCCTCTTGCCTTTCCGAGTTAACTCCTTGGTCTGTCATTGAGCAAGAATTGACTTTGTAGGGAAGCATATTATCATTTGATGTATATTTAACATATGTTCTAGCTTTATTTACCAATTATATAATATTTGTGTGCAATCCACATGGTGAGGTTTGGAGCAACTTACAATAGAAAAAAATATATTTTTAAAATCATAAGATTAAAACATAAAAGCAGTGCTTTTTTTCTCATAGAACGCTCAGAATGGCATTCCAGCACCTTTTTTTTTGCACACAAAAAACAGCTTTTGCACAAGCTATGCTACTCCCTCTATTCGAAAGCCAATAGGAATTGCTGCTGAGCACACCAAAAGACCTGGCTGGCAAACATTGCACCGGCTAGTTGTCTGCAGCGAAAGCAAGTAGGCAGGAACTTTGCATCCCTCCCTGCTGCCCAACTACACCATCTCAAATAGGTAAGTAAGAGAGGACAAGGAGTGGGAGGTGGGTTCTGCGGAGTCCATGTGCACTCCTTCCTTGTGCTCACCCGTGTCATCCAGGCTGGTGGCCTACCTGGTGCTGGACCTGCGTCACCGTCACCTTGCCCTGCGCCCCTAAGTGGCTGCCCTGCATCGCCTGGCCTGCACCGCCTCCGTTGCCTGCCCTGTGCAGCCCCGCCATATAGAGCGGGCTCTGCTGCTTCCACAGCACCAGCCACTCCGGCTCTGGTCCCGGGGGGGAGCCCGCCAACACCCCTCGCACCTGTGACCGCAGCAGTGCCCCCCCGCCTCCTGCGCCCACCAAGATGAGAGTTCTGGCACTTTTTTTTTTAGAAAAAAAGTACTGATATTAACAATGCCATTAGTAGAAGGATGTGGTCACTGAATAAGAAATAGTACATTATCTCAAAATCTTCAGTGAATAAAATTAAGTCGCTTTAAATGTCTAATTGTGTTGTAGCTACTTATAAATTATACTATATTTTATATGAATCTAGCTACCTATCTGTTTGTATATTAGGGCCATATAAAGCATTTTTTAAACCTATATAATCTATATACTGTATGTATTTTAATTAGATCTATTTCCTTCAGTAACTCAAAGTGCATATATAGTCCTCCCTCCAACAATTTCTGCCTCAACAAACTCAACATTTGGAGTTTACGAAACCTGCTATGAAATAATGATGATGGTCTTGTTTCTTTTCTATACTACTTTTCCTCTTAAAAGAGTTCAGACCAATGTATGAAAGAACAAATACTATATAATAAAAACAATTAAATGACCAATCAACAATCTAACCACAAATCTTCAAATAAGATAATACAGAATAATTAAAACTAATTTCATTTTACAGAAGCAACATAAAACAGCAATCAAAACCTGGAGGTTATCCTATAAATGCATAAGGGATGTACATATCCTCTTGTCTGTTTAAAAAGATTTAAAAGCCACCTCTACCCATGTGGATTTGGTTGAAGCTGTCTGTAAGTAAAGTGTCCCAGGAGTGAGGCTATCACCAAGAAAGCCTCATGAACTTTGAAAAGAAGGAGAAATCTCAGCAAGCTACTTTAAATGTCCAAACTAGATGAATTTACTTTGGCAAGACATTGCCTGATATAACTGGTGCTATGTCACAAAGAGCTTTAAATTAATGACCAACAATTTCAATCAGGCCCAATGCAACAACTTCAATAACAGTATACTTCTAGAATGACTAGTTAGCCCTGTCAGTAGCCTTGCCTCTGATCCTGTACCACTTGAAACTTCTTGGTTACCTCCAAAAGCTGTTCTAGATAGACTGTTACAATAGGCAGACTGGATGATGATCAGGACATAAGTATGGCTAAAAGCTTTAGAAATAAAAAACTTTTATACTTAGAAGGACATGATTTACAATTTCGATGACACGCATTCTTATGATATGAGAAGAATAAAGTTCATAATTACTTTCAAAATCACTGTGTTAGAAGCTCACTACTTCTTGCTTGGGAAAAGATAAAAGCTAAAATATACTGGAAAATCCCAGGATCACTCTCAACAATGTAAGTGTTTGTTCACCCTTATCTATTGAAATTTGAGAAAATTTGGACATATAAGGATATTTTGAACATTGAAGGGAATTTAAAATCTAAAGAAGAGTTGAATGCCAGGGTATTGAAATATCGTTATATTGTATTGTATTGTATTATTATTTTATCTTTATTGTCATTTTTTCCTGTGGGCACAATGGCACACATTAAAAATGAAATTTAGTTGCTTGCTCTCAAAGTGTTCACATACATAACATACATTTAAAGCATACGATATACAACATATGTATAGACCAGGGGTAGGCAACCTTAGCTCTTTTATGACTCATGGACTTCAACTCCCAGAATTCCTGAGCCAGCATGGCTCAGTATGGAAACCTCTCCCTTTCCTCTCAGCATGGCTGGCTCAGGAATTTTGGGAGTTGAAGTCCACGAGTCATAAAAGAGCAAGGTTGCCTACCCCTGGTATAGACCTACACCCTTATATATAAATAACATATAAATATTGATCATGGTGGCCTCAAGTGCAATTGTAATCTAGATAGAGATCTTAAAATGTATGGTTTTTATAAAGACCAGTCAATGTTTGATCAGATATTGCTGACCTCTGATGAAAAACTGATCAAGAAATTATATAATTTCTTATTAAATTTGAAAATGGAAGATGAACAAGTGAAAGAAACAATGACACAATGGGCAAAAAACTTTGGATATAATATAGAATTAGAGAAACGGCAAAATCTGTGGGAAGGAAATTATAAATTGACAATGGCAACTTCTTATAAAAAGAACATATAAAATGTTTTATAGATGGCACTTACCACAGGTTAGATTAGCAAAAATGTTTATAAACATATCTAGTACATGTTGGAAATGTTACCATCTGAGGTGGACTTGCAGTAAAACAAGGAAATTTTGGGTTAAAATACACACTTTGTTAGAAAAGAGAGAAACATATAGATTTTAAACCTGAATTTTTCTTATTAGGTATAGTATCAGAAAAACTTGATAAACAAAATGCATATCTAACACTGCATGTATTGACAGTAGCGAAGATTGTATTTGCTCAGCACTGGAAGAAGGAAGAAACACTATCAGATGAAGATATAATTAAAAAGATATTGGACCGTGCTGAGGACAGACTCATTCTGAGGATGAAAGAGAAAGAAGATACAGAATATTTTCAAACATGGAATTTATTTTATTAATGGCTGGAAAAACTGTGTAGAGACTAGGATATAATTTGTATTACTAAGCAAAATAAAAAGTAACCCAGATAACACAATGTTTATCAAGCAGTAATGAAATGTAACAATAAAAAATCTAATTAAAAAGGACATAAGTATTTATTACCAAGACATTTTGGTGTGACAGGATTTCAGAAGGAGCTGAAAGTCCACGAAGACCATTAAGTCACCAACCAACTCATTTTGTAGGCATATGAACCACTCAAGAATAACTACAGGACTTCTGTTATGAGGTTTCCTAAATGCTTGCTCTTCTTGGAGGCCTTAATCTGATCTTGCTTTCCCCCATTCAGATCCTCATACTCTAGGCATCATTTCAAGACATCTATGGTATCTTTGGCTCAGCCCAGGTTGGCAATGTGTAAGTGTATATCATCTTTTATATATAATTATGACATCTGACCAAATGGATGAATGACCTCCTATATTGATTTCCTGTAGATGTTAAATAACATGGAAAAGAGAATCAAGATTCATACAGCTCCCAGTTTTGGCATTGTGGCCAGCCCTGACAAACAACTAAATAAATCACTTGGATAGGAATGGAATCTTCAAAGGATGATGTCCTCAACTTCCAAATTTTTCAAGCATTCTAGTAGCTAATGAAATCCAGTAAGAGTACCAAGATGGGCAAACTCCCCATATCAAAATCCAGATATTATGTCACCTGTTTCTGTCCTATGTCAAGGCCTGAATCCTGACTGAAAAGCATCCAGACAATCCTTTTCATTTAGGACTGATTTAATACTATTTTCTTGAGTCTTCTCTAGAAAGGAACAATGGATGTTATCAAACACTACGAGATTCAGTAAGGGTTCTTCAAAGCAATTGTCAATTAAGTCTTATACTGCAGTTCTCTAACCATGATCTTGTAGGTAGGAATGGAATTGCTCAATATATTGCTTAAATTTTGAACCCACCATGCAGCTTCAGCAATATTCTAATAGGGCTCCTGAGAAATTCAGGAGAACCAACGTAGTAACAGTATCTCTGTCTTCTTTGTAACAGAATAGTCAAATGGGACAACCAGGACTGTTTCTGTATTAAATTCAATGAAATCACACTAAAATATGTATGTATGTATGTATGTATGTATGTATGTATGTATGTATGTATGTATGTATATTGTTGTTGTTAGCTGCGAAGTCATGTCCGACCAATCGCGACCCCATGGACAATGTTCTTCCAGGCCTTCCTGTCCTCTACCATCTTTTGGAGTCCATTTAGGCTTATGCCTACTGCTTCAGTGACTCCATCCAGCCATCTCATTCTCTGTCGTCCCCTTCTTCTCTTGCCCTCAATCTTTCCCAGCATTAGGCTCTTCTCCAGTGAGTCCTTCCTTCTCATTAGGTGGCCAAAGTATTTGAGTTTTAGCTTCAGGATCTGGCCTTCTAAAGAGCAGTCAGGGTTGATCACTTCTAGGACTGACCAGTTTGATCGCCTTGCAGTCCAAGGGATTTGTAGGAGTCTTCTCCAGCACCATAGTTCAAAGGCCTCAATTCTTGGGCGCTCAGCCTTTCTTATGGTCCAGCTTTCACAATCATACACTGCAACTGGGAAGACCATAGCCTTGACTATACGCACTTGGCAGAGTGATGTCTCTGCTTTTTAGTGTGCTGTCTAGATTTGCCATAGCTTTCCTCCCCAGGAGTGTCTTTTAATTTCTTGGCTGCAGTCCCCATCTGCGGTGATCTTGGAGCCCAGGAAAATAAAATCTGTCACTACCTCCATTTCTTCCCCATCTATTCCACAGGAATTGAGAGGGCTGGATGCCATGATCTTGGTTTTCTTAATGTTAAGTTTCAAGCCAACTTTTGGACTCTCCTTCTTCACCTGCAACAAGAGGCTCTTTAGTTCCTCTTCACTTTCTGCCATTAGAGTGGTATCATCTGCATATCTTAGGTTGTTGATATTTCTCCCGGCAATCTTAATTCCAACTTTTGATTTGTCTAGCCCTGCCTTTCTCATGATGTGCTCTACATATAAGTTAAATAGGCAGGACGACAGTATACAGCCTTGCCGGACTCCTTTCCCAATTTTGAACCAATCAGTGGTTCCGTGTCCAGTTCTCACTGTTGCTTCTTGACCCGCATATAGGTTTCTCAAGAGACAAATAAGATGGTCTGGTACGCCCATCTCTTTAAGAACTTGCCACAGTTTGTTGTGATCCACACAATCAAAGTCCTTAGCATAGTCAATGAAGCAGAAGTAGATGTTTTTCTGGAATTCCCTAGCTTTCTCCATGATCCAGCGTATGTTGGCAATTTGATCTCTAGTTCCTCTGCCTCCTCGAAATCCTGCCTGTACTTCTGGTAGTTCTCGATCCACATACTGCTGGAGTCTAGCTTGTAGGATTTTAAGCATAACTTTACTAGCATGTGAAATGAGTGCAATGGTGCGATAGTTTGAACATTCTTTGGCACTGCCTTTTGCTGGAATTGGAATGTAAACTGATCTTTTCCAATCCTGTGGCCACTGTTGAGTTTTCCAAATTGAGTGTAGCACTTTTACTGCATCGTCTTTTAAGATTTTGAATAACTCAACTGGAATACTGTCACTTCCACTAGCTTTGTTGTTGCTCAGCTTTCCTAAGGCCCATTTCACTTCACATTCTAGGATGTCTGGCTCGAGGTCAGTGACCACCTCATCGTGGTTATCAGGGACATTAAGCTGGTTCTTGTATAGTTCTTCTGTGTAATTTTGCCATCTCTTCTTAATCTCTTCTGCCTCTTTTAGGACCCTGCCATTTTGGTCCTTTATCATGCCCATTTTTGCATGAAACGTTCCCTTCATCTCTCTAATTTTCTTGAAGAGATTTGAAGAGTCCTCCCTATTCTATTGTTTTCTTGTTTCTTTACACTGTTCATTTAAGAAGGCATTCTTATATCTTCTAATATTCTCTGGAATTCTGCATTCAATTGGGTGTATCTTTCTTTTTCTCCCTTGCCTTTCGCTTCCCTCCTTTCCTCAGCTATTTGCAAAGCTTCCTCAGACAGCCATTTTGCTTTCTTGCATTTCTTTTTCTTTGGAATGGTTTTAGTTGCTACCTCTTGTACGAACCTTGTTGCGAACCTCTGTCCGTAGTTCTTCAGGCACTCTATCAGATCTAATTCCTTAAATCTATTTGTCACCTCTACTGTATATTCATTAGGGATATGATTTACTTCATACCTGAGTGGCCTAGTGCTTTTCCCTACTTTCTTCAGTTTAAGCCTAAATTTTGCAATGAGAAGCTCGTGGTCTGAGCCACAGTCAGCTCCTGGTCTTGTTTTTATTGACTGTATAGAGCTTCTCCATCTTTGGCTGCAGAGCACATAGTCAATCTGATTTCTGTGTTGACCATCTGGTGATGTCCATGTGTAGAACCGTCTCTTGGGTTGTTAGAAAAGAGTGTTTGCTATGACCATCGTATTCTCTTGACAAAATTCTATCAGCCTGTGCCGCTTCATTTTGTACTCCAAGGCCAAACTTGCCTGTTATTCCGATTATCTTTTCGCTTCCTACTTTAGCATTCCAATCCCCCATGATGATAAGGACATCAATTTTTGGTGTTAGTTCTACAAGGTGCTGTAGGGCTTCATAGAAGCGGTCAATTTCATCTTCTTCAGCACCGGTGGTTTGGGCATAGACTTGGACTATTGTGATATTGAATGGTTTGCCTTGGATTCGAACTGATATCATTCTGTCATTTTGGGGATTGCATGTTCAGTCTTGTTATCTCTTTTTTTACCATGTCCAGCTTTCCTTGATTCATGGATCTTACATTCCAGGTTCCTATGGAGAAAAAAATCTTTACAGCATCGGACTTTTCTTTCACCATCAGATACATCCACAGCTGAGCGTCTTTTCGGCTTTGGCCCAGTCGCTTCATTCTTTCCGGCACTACAAGTACTAGTCTTCTGCTCTTCCCCAGTAACATATTGGATGCCTTCCGACCTGAAGGGTTCATCTTCCAGCATCATATCTTTTTGCCTTTTGGTACTGTCCATGGGGTTTTCATGGCAAAGATACTGGAGTGGGTTGCCATTTCCTTCTCCAGTGGATCACTTTGTCAGAACTCTCTGCTATGACCTGTGCATCTTTGGTGGCCCTGCACGGCAGAGCTCATACCTTCACTGAATTACGCAAGCCCCTTCGCACGACAAGGCAGTAATCCATGCAGGGTATGTATGTATGTATGTATGTATAAACCAGGGGTAGGTAACCATGGCTCTTTTATGACTTGTGGACTTCAACTCTTAGAATTCCTGAGCCAGCATGTCCATGAGTCATAAAAGAGCCAAGGTTGCCTACCCCTGGTATAAACAAACAAACAAGTTTTTTGAAGGAATTGACAGGAAAGCAAGAATGAAAGATGGAGTGGTAAAGGGTGGGATCCAGAGTTTTTCTTCACTGGTTACCAGTCTCCATCTTTACATATATAAATACTCTCTCACCAATGAAGAAAACTCTAGATCCCACCCTTTATCAGTCTCCATCTCTCATTCTTACCTTCTTGTCAATTCCTTCAAAAATGAGATTCTTACACTTTCACTTAATGCAGTTGACTATTTTTATTCTCCAGACACAGAAAAAAGGAATCATGCAAAAAGATTATCTCAAAGGCTTCTCCGAGTAGACATTCTCTGATGTTGTTTTCATGTTCCACAGATTCTTCAGATGCTGTTGTGCATATGTAAAGTAATTTATATTTACATTTGCACAACAGAATATAAAAATATCTTGTTCGTTAAGAATTGGAATGTGTGTTTTTCAATCCCTTCCTCTTCTTGTTCCCCCACCAACCATCTCTCTCTGTGGATTCAGAGCTGTAATTAATACCTTGTTGGCTCCTAAAATATGTTAAGCAATTAAAACTGGCCTACTCATCATAATCAGGGTATGGCTAACCTTAAAAACTTTATTCATTATTCATGTGGAAAAACACAAAACTAATTTTAGATGTCATTCATATGGTAATATCTTTACAGTTAGAGACACAAGCTTAATAGAAAGAGGTGTTCTGTACAAAAAAACATGCAGCTTCTCATTAGGGTCTTCTTGTGTCATACAGACATGGGAAAATCAACTGCTTTCTTGATTAAAAAAGAAGCATTTAAGAGGAACAATCATTTTAACAATTTAATGATATTTTAATATCTGCAGAAATCCTATAGTTTGGTTTTTAGGCTATTTTTCCCCCTAACATGTAATCTTTGTCTATTTTCTCTTATTCTATGAAGCCTGTACCTTGCTCCAGTCTTTCATATCTATTGTCTTAAAACCTCCTGCTGTGTATCTGGAATAACCTAATAGCTTGTTTTTGATTATGAAACACAATTTTATTTATTATCTGACAGTTCTGAAAGAATGCCATCCAAGCTATTTGGATGCTCTGGCGAGCCAAAACGGAAGTGGAAATATTAATGTACTGAAATCTTCACCACAGATGCAGTTCAAGATAACTGATAGCCAAATGCTTCTCTTTGCTGAAGATAGACAACATTTATACATAAAAAAGGATAAACTGTATGATGAATGACTGTTTCTTTCATCACTTCGATTTCCCTGAATAGATTTTGAAGCACTTTACAAATATTTAAAACCTGCAAGAACTGAGAAAATGAAAAAAGAACTAGAAGAAGTAACAGTATGTTATTCAGGAAATTGTAAATGAAGACAGAAACAGGATTTCTATATCCTCGGTGGTAAGTTCAGAAAGGAACATGTAAACTCATTGTTCTCACAAAACAATAATAGATGGCTGCTTCCAGGCGCATGAAGGTAGAGATAAGAAGAAAAGCATTTTTGGAATTGTTCTATTTATTGAAAAAGAAGAGCGTTCTAATAGCAATAGTACTTATGACTTATATACCACTTCATAGAGCTTTACAGCCCTAAGTGGTTTACAGAGTCAGCATATTGCCCCTAACAATCTGGGTCCTTATTTTACCCACCTTGGAAGTATGGAAGCCTGAGTCAACCTTGGGGTGGTCAGGTTTGAACTCCTGGCAGTGAGTAGAGTTAGCCTACAATACAGCATTCCAACCACTGTGCCACCGTGGCTCTGAAATAATTCTCTGCCCCCATTCCAATCAAAATGAAGCATATATAGAAATAAATATAATAACATTGGTGTGCCATGCAAGTTTTCCTACCTTGTCACCTTGGGTTGCCAGCTTCAGCTGAAATCAAACCTGGAGATCTCTCCTTCCAATAAATGTGTGCATTTATGTATACATGTAGAATAGAATAAAAATCAAATATATAAGTATGTGTAGGTGTGTGTGTGTATCTAGATCAATTCCTATACAAAGAAAATAACAGAATACATTTATATTAAGTGAATTGATAACTGAAAAAAGGAACCCCTTCTTATAAAATAAAATTATCCATCAATATGAATCAGTCATCATTCCTTATCAGGCACAAATTACCGGTACTCTCAGAATTGCACCACAAACACACGTCCCTATCCTTCATAACAGCAGAAACAGCACAACAGAAGAGGAAAATGAAGCGGGTAGAAAAGGAAGAAGCCCCATTTAGACATTTTGGAAGTCTTAAATTCACCCACTGAGAAGGACTTTCCAGGTAGTCTTTAGTGTTCAGGCTAATCCTGATCCAGATGTTAATCTCTGGTTACTCTAATTGCTTGTTCTGGTAGGAAGAATAAGATAATTTTAATTGAGCTGTGTATAATACTACATGATGATGCTTCTTGTGAAATATAAGCCAGAATACTCTAACCTTGGCCCTGTTTTTAAATGTCAATATATATGCAAGTGGCCTCATTTGTAGTGATAATGCAGCAAGAAAGTAAGAAATGGGTCCTTGTTCCAACCTGAATATTATTACCCTTACACCAGGTGTAATGACAATATCCAGTATTATGCATCTATTTTCCCATTTGGCACATTCCTTTATTCAATCATTGTAATTAGCTGCTTGGCACACAATAGCCACAGCTATAACAATTACCATGAATTCCATTATTTAAAAGCACTGGCATGTCTTTGTTATACATTCAACTCTATTGGGGCAATCACAATACCTTCTTCTTTTAATGGATAACTTAAATTGTTTGTATAGCTAAAATTGCCATGAGATTTTTTAACAGTAATTAATCACCCTTAAAATAAACGGGCTGATTTAGGCATTCTTATAACCAATGTCATTGCTATTTATTCAGTGAAAGCAAGTAATACAAATAATGTTATTGACTTTGGCATAAGCAGGAGCAGCAGTGCTGCACAGACTCAAAAAAAGGCCTTTTATTATTTTTTCTCTACTATGGACAAAAATATTAAAGAAATAATACGTACAACATCTTACTACTACAATAGCAAATGTGTTATCTTGAACAGCTTTCTGGACGAGATCCAAAGCTCTTTGGGTAGCATGTAAATGCTTCAAAGCTTTGTTTCCACCTCAAGCTCAGCAGCACCAGAAGATGCTTGAGAAATTGACAATTTGAAAAATCTAACTAGGCAAAGATGCTATCCAGCCAATTTGGTCCAATTTGTGTAAAACAACTCTTTTTTAAAAAAATTGCAGGTAGTCCTCAAGATAAAATTGTAATTGCAGAATTGCGGGTGTGCTGAAAATGGCAGGAGGCAGCAACATAGGCCAGGAACGCATAGCCTGACCTCCTTCCATAAAATGAGGCCCAGAGATATTAAAAAATAAGTCCGCAATGGGTGACGGCATGTGGGAAGTAGGCCCAAGCCTTGCAGGGTCCCGGTGGGGCGAGATGGGGGGCAGAGAGGCAGAGGGTGCTGCAGCGACTGTAACATCGAAACAGGGTCGAAAGTAGTTTTTTGGGGGTCTGTCATAACTTCAAACAGCCTTTAAGTAACCAATCATATCTCAAGGAATACCTGTACCTGTACCTTGACTTACGACTACAATTGAGCTCAAAATTTGTGTTGTTAAGTGAGTCATTTGTTAAGTGAGTTTTGCCCTTTTATGACCTTTCTTGCCACAGTTGTTAAGTGAATCACTGCAGTTGATAAGTTAGTAACCCAGTTGTTAAGTGAATCAGACTTCCCCATTGATTTTGCTCATCAAAAGGTTGCAAAAGGTGATCACATGACCTTGTGACACAGCAATGGTGTTAAGTATGAGTCAGGTGCCAACCATTTGAATTTTGATCACATGATCATGGGGAAGCTACAAAGGTCATAAGTGTCAAAAACGGTTATAAGTCACATTTTCAGTGCCGTTGTAACTTTGAACAGTCACTAAATGAACTGTTGTAAGTTGACGATTACCTGTATTCTCATCAACTATGGGAAACATAGATATACTGACAGCCCATCAAGTCAGACCTAACTAAGAATCCAAATCAAGAGAAAATTATTTTATTGATAATAATAACATAGACATTAAGAACAGAGTATCTTTGCAACTAGTGAAGGATGAAATCAAAGTTCTGAATTCATTCATTTTGAATATGGCAGATTCAAAAGCAGTATGCAAAACTGAACAGTCACAATCACAATCACTGAAAAATTGGAAAGATAAATGCCTCCATGCAGTTCTGCCATGTTATGATTATGTTGTGCTTGGACAATACTTGTTCCTATATAATTATGCTGTTTATTATTTGTGTTGTCCTGAATCTCTTTTTCCTAAAGTATGCTCATTTTCTGTATTGTGTTCTCTGAATCCTCAATTTTGAATTTTGACTTAATCTTTACTTAATAAAAGCAAAGTTACTTAATCTTTACTATCTCCATTGGGTTCTGGTCATTCCTTTTGTTCTTTAGTATTCTCCTTGATGTGTCCCTGTAACAGCAAGATGCCTAATAAGTTACTTCTTTTTTATGACTACTATATCTAGGCTGAAAAACTTCCTAAGACCACTAGATGGCAGCAAAGAGATAGAGAAAATGCTTTGCTACTGTCTGATGGTTGTTTGAATGTTTGCAACACATACAGCAACCCTATTATTTTTTCTTTTTCTATTGAAATTTAAACAATACTACTTAGAGTAAAATGTACTACACATTTTATCCCAAAGGTGCTTTTTCAAGAGGCAACTGGACTTGCTTGTTTTTCTTTGAAGATACTTCACTTCTCATCCAAGAAGCTTCTTCAGCTCTGTTTCACATGAGAAGCTTCTTGGATGAGAAGTGAAACGTCTTCAAAGAAAAACAAGAAAATCCAGTTGCCTCTTGAAAAAGCACCTTTGGGACAACTATGACGTGGATGACTGAGAATCTACATAGACTGCACATTTTAGTGTCATAGAAAAAGCCTGCCCTACCCTTTATTTTGTACAAAAAAAATCATGGTACCTGGAAACAATATTCATTTTAAAAGTAACAAACATTGTTTTGCTTATTTGTGCAAATATTGTTTCATGTCCATTAATTTCAGCAAAGTCTTCTGTGAACTTCATTATGCTAGAGTTCCATGCTCCATGAGATTCAGGGTAGTATTGTCAGATTTGGGGCTAAATCTATACAAATCTATACAATCTGCACTCTTTTTCAAGAGAGTTAGAAATAAATGAACAACTCAGGCTGCAGTAACAGGATGTTCTGAAATGCACATATAAAGCAAGTACCAGCATGTAACAGATCTACCAGAGCAGAACTTGGAGTTCATAAGACTAAAAGTTATATAAGTAGCCCAAAAGTATTAGAGGGTGGCAGGAAAGAGATAATGTATTGCACCGGACAACCCTCTCAAGCTTTCAGAAAAGAAAAGTAACTGTGTCCTTCCATTATGTCAGGAATCCTAATTAGCATTAAATGATATTCCACTGTTGATTCAGATAAGTTTGTTTGCTTACTGCAGGGGTAGGCAACCTTGGCTCTTTTATGACTCATGGACTTCAACTCGGCTGGCTCAGGAATTCTGGGAGTTGAAGTCCATGAGTCATAAAAGAGCCGAGGTTGCCTACCCCTGGCTTAGTGGTTTGTTCTTAATGCATTCTTCAGTGCAACTAGGAAAATAGTAGACAAGAGAATTATTACCATATTGGTCCCACAAAAGGAAAGGCAGATTAGATAAAAAAATAATATTTCCTGTACAAGAAAGCTTATAGAAAAAAGTGGTTTCTATACTACGCACAAAAAGATGTATAATTTTAAACTGATGGAATAATTGAAATCATCATTTTAGAAAGAAAAGACAACCACAATATAACAAAACAAAGGAAAGTGGGGAAAATGTTTTTTAAGGGAGCATTAAAGGGCAAACCACACATATAAGATCACTCACATCTATTTCTTATCAGAAAAAGAAAGCAACTGTATATAGTAGGCATTTATCTCATTCCTCTGTGCTAGCTTGTTTTTGCTAAAAATGACCCCAAAGTGGCTGTTTTGCCACTCAAATGCTTGCTGCTAAAAATAGCATTTGAGCAATAACCTGTACCAGATGTGAGAATATTTTATTAAATTATGATTAACATTATCAAGTTAACTAAATAACATAAATCCAAGCTGCATAAAGAAAAAAATATACAGCAGGCACACAAAAATCTAGTCTTTAAAGAGAGATTTACTGTACATATGCAAATTTATCATTTATATAAAATATTACATTATAGTCAATTGCTATTGACATAAATTACAACATCTATCCAAATTTGATAGACCTGTAGTTCCTGCCTCTGATATTTCATTATTTTTACATTATGGTTGTTTTCTAATGTAGCCATTTAAGATGCCTTAATCAGTTGTTACATTATCTAGAGTTTTCCAGTGTTGGGCAATTATTATTCTAGCTCGTAAAATTAAAGAGAATAAGTTCCTTTAAGTATTTTTATGCTTGAGATTTAATCACGTAAATAAATGTAGTCAGCCAACTTAATTGCCCCACACTGGAAAAGAATCATAATGTTAAAATAATGAAATATCAGAGGTTGGTACTTATCTCTCTAAAAACTGTATGTCAGAATGATTTTACCTTATCATATAAAAAGAAGGCAAGAGATCAGACAATGTACACATTGCCAATCATTGTTTCTTTCCTGTTATCTTGGTTTATTATTATGTTTATTTTGTACCTTTGAGCCAGTGTGCACTCCTGACAACTGCCCCCACTGGTCCCTTCGGTTTTCTTGGCAAGATGTTTGGAAGTGGTTTCCCAGCCCTCCTTTCAAAGCGTCAGAAAGAGGGACTTCCTCAAAGTCATCCAGCTGGCTTCATATCTAAGGCAGGACTAGAACTCACAGTTTCTAAGTCACTGCCTTTTATCCCTGGACCAAACTGGCCCTCTTGTTATATGTAGGTGGTTCTTTTTATGGCACTATATAGGTTGTTTCTTCTGAGTAAATGTTTCCCAATTTAGATTATTCTCTAACAAATCTGCAAATTATTCAACCTTGTGTACACCTTTTAATCCTTAAACTAGCAATTGATCAGTCCCCACTCTTTCCTTTGGCATGTCTGAGAGAAAGTAAGAGAAACAATGATGATAACAAATAAATAATAAATCACTATGCACTATATCTGCACTTGCTCTTCAATCATTCCGTCAATAGACACTGCAGAATTCTCACTTGTTCAGAATCACAAAAATGGAAAAATACTGACAAATGACGGCTATTGGTAAATATTTCAATCTTTTAAAGTATGCTAAAAGTTATTCATATTCATTTTGAAAATCTCTTTGTCCAACCATTTATTTTAATACACATTGCTGTATAAGTGTACATAATGCTCTGCTGTTAGTCACTCTTTTGATGGTGGCAGTTGTATAAAGCTATTAGAACTAAAGGTAATCCTCGGATTACAACAGCAATTGGGGCCAGGATTGCTGTCACTAACCAATTTTTTTAATCCCATTTATATCCCGCCCTTCTCCGAAGACTCAGGGCGGCTTACAATCTAAGAAGCACAAATCAATGGGCTTAGCAATAGCCTTCATTCTATGTATATGCCTGCTTATTAGGGCTTTCGCCCCCCCCCAAGCGGCATTATTACAAAGTCAGCTTATTGCCCCCAACAATCTGGGTCCTCATTTTACCTACCTCAGAAGGATGGAAGGCTGAGTCAACCTTGAGCCTGGTGGGACTCGAACCTGCACTAATTGCAGGCAGCTGGTGTTACTTAAGGAGGCATTAGCCCACTGCTCCACCAAGGCTCCTATAGTGTGACGCCATGTGATCCCATTATTTAATGACAATTGCTGTCAGAACATGCAGATCGTTTAGCAGGAAGAAGCGGGAATCCCAGGTAAGGAGCATTAAGAGTGCCGGGAGGGGTTGGGGGAAGCTGCACATGGGTCTGGGAAGGCTGTGGGAGACTGGCAGAGACTCTGCGTGGATCAGGGAGGCTGGGGGAGCTGTCGGGAGAGGTCATGTGTGGGTCTTGGGATGCTGGGGAAAGTCTTGAGAGGAACAGCAGAGGCCATGATGAGTTTGAGAAGACCTCATGGAAACAACATAGGTGTGACAGGGGACTGTGGGAAGGAGAAAAAGTGGCAGGAGGTACTTAATGAAGCAACTTGTGACCTTCCCTGACCAGCTTCCTTTTTGACTTTGCTTGGGAAGCTACCACAAATGCTGATCATGTGAGAGGCCCACTGCAACATCATATTTGCAAGTTGGGTGCCCAGGTGCCTGACTTACAGTCATGTGAGCATGGGACTCTTCTGACATCTGGTACTTGGGGACCCAGCTGTATGTCCATTTTTTTTCAGTGCAACTGTAACTTTGAATGAATGGACATAAGCCAAGGACTACCTGTACTTTAATCCACACCTAGGATAATGAAGGCATAATTGATTGCAAAAATGTTTGCACAATGACTTGCTTATGTGGAATAAAAGTACTAAATATGACATTTGTACAAGAACTAAAATACGATACAGAGAGGTTTTGAATTGCAGAATTATGGCATTGAATTTTAAAACAATGTTAAAGAATCCAGAGTGGGTTTTTTTTCTTATTTCTTATTAGATTCTCTTTCTCCCTGGCTTCTCATCTTGCAATAAGTAAATATAAGTAGTTCCAGCCAATGTGATTCTAATCAATAAACAAGAGAAGGATGAACAATATATTATGCTGCAAGAAAAAGTCCAAAAACTCAAAAGAATAAGGAAGAAAGATCTTCTATTAACAAAAAAAAATCTATGGAGTTTAATCCATTTATACATTTCTGTTATTTAAATAAACTAAGTTATTGTCATTTAAGTGTGAGGCGATCTTATAAAGAATATGCAATGATTGATCAAAAGGATTTGTATCCCTTCTCTTCCTCTTTCTCGGAAGTGAAGGAAAAAACACAACATAATTATACATGGAAGTTTTTCACATTTCTCACAATCCTACCCAAACTCCTTTCCTGAAGCAGGAAGTACTTTTATAGCAAATGATAAGCTCAATAATTTAATAAAAACCATTTGCTTTGTTCAGTATTACTAAATATATACAACTGAATCAGCCACACTGAATGTATAGTTTGCAAGAATAATGTATATTTTGTATCTTGGGACATCTTGTGATATTTTATTTTCCATTCATATTATCTCAGAACTGTAAATTATCATTTAACCTCAGTAATATTATGAAGTCAATAATGGTATTAGACTTTGTAAAGCACTGGAAATCAGTTGATTATGGTTATATATAAAAGTAACAATACTTCAAAAATAGTCCACATTTTAAAAATGCACAGATAGCAAGTAAATATTTGAAGATCATTTTCTTACATTAAAATATAGAGAGGGTGATTAAACAATATACTATTGTTTATGCAATGTGAATAGATATGTTCAAATATATCCAGAATACCTCCTTCTCACCTCCTACATGTGCTAGACCACAATTACCTCACCAAATACCCTGCATGGTTTTTAAAATATTTCATTTTATATAGTAATACATGTTATTTTTACATTGTGAGCTACTTCGATCAGAAAGTCCTTTGTAGGCAGACAGTTAAAATGTTAAACAAAAACAATCCAAGAAACTTTGGTGCTTGAAAGCAAGTTAAAAAAAATAATAATATATTTAATATCTGGCTATTTGCTGCACTTTAAATCACCCAGAAATATAGTTCACCATCTACTTGGAGAAAAAGGAGTTTCCTCCAGGAACCTGCCATTTATTAGAAGATTTGAAAAGAGCTTACATATACTCAAAACTCTGTATCCGAGATGGGTAACCATGATATGCAATTCTACTACTCACAGAAAGGCCAAAATTCATCATAGGCAGCAGTAATTGATTTGGATCTATTTTAGGGGAACAACGGTTTAAGAATATATTACATAAATGTGATACTGTGCCCCCCCCCAAAGATCAGACCATTCTTTTTCCTAATTTGCCTATTTCACTTTAACTTTTTAAACCAAAACAAGTTTTCAAGCACCCATAAACAGATGATTTGTTCCACTGTGCTCTAGTAGCTGTTTAAAACATAGCATTTTTCTCCACTCATACACTTCACATTTCTATGTATTTACTCATCTTCCTGAATTAATATAAACAAATCCCTATTCCTTTTTTTATTGAGATGTTTTTATAAGAAAACACCAGCATAGCATTGAAAAAAGAAGATTTGTGGATCTTTTGAGTGTGATCAACACCATTTTAAACTTACCGTACATTTGTTTGGCTTCTCCCCCGAATGCACTCTCATATGGATAAGCAATTTGTAACGGGCGTTAAATGATTTGTATCTTCGAGGGCACCCAGCCCAGAAACAAGTGAAATCTTCCCCTTTCCTCTGGTCAATGTGAATTTTTTCTATATGTCGCACAAGTTCTTCTTGCTGATCGTAGGAAGCACTGCAGTCTATCCAACGACAGCAGTGCTTGCCACTGAAATCTTCAAGTTCACTGTCTTCATCTAAAAAACAGTTCTGAATAGATGCAGGCAAGGAAAGTGGACGGGAATGGTTGATGAGTGCATGCTGATGTGCGTAATAGGGAGGCGGTGGACCATGTGGAGGAGGAAGCACAGGGGGACCCAGTGAAGAAGCAGAGGGAACACCATTTGCATTTCCAGAAAAAATATCCCCATGTCCACCCTTCACAAAGCCCACTGGTTGGCTCTCTACTAAACATGTACCTTGTTGAACCATCATATTATTTGTGATCAACGGCTGCAGATTGCTTTGCTCCAACTGTTGCATGCGCTGGTATTCACCATTTCCATTTTCACTGAAGTCTGGAGGGCTAGCATTGCAATTAGCCATAAGGAGCCTTTTTTGAGGATTTGGTATAGAGCAAGTCTGAGGGATGCAACTTCCCTTTATTCCTAAGAAATGCCCATAAACTTCAGGTTGAGGAGAGATGTTGCATGGAGATGTTCTTGAACCATTTATATAGGCAACTAGAGAAGTAGGGGAGGTGCGGATGATCGTATTGAAGTCAATCCCGATGCCATCAGACAAAGGGGACAGAGACAGGGCTCTCTTTTTTGCGGAATGAGATCTGGCTGAGGAATGGTGAGGGCTAGAATAAGGTGGATGGTTGTTTTCCATACTGAGCAAGTAAGATGGCAATGAAGTAGAAAAGTTGTTGGACATCGATATCCCAGATGTAGCATTTGTGACATCCCCAAACTGACTGCTATTTTGTGAACTCGAGTTGGAGGGAAGAGAAGGATAAACTCTATAACCGTGAAACCACTCTTGTTTGACACTTTGTATTGACTGGCTTTCGGAAAGGCTCAACGTTGTGGACGCCAAAGATTCTCGAGATACGAGGGATCTGTAGTAAAGATCAGAAAAGAAAGAACAATGTAATCTTAGCAATTGAATCCTAGATCTTGGCAATTACAGGTAGCCTTTGACTTAGAACAATTCATTTAGTGACCATTCAGAGTTACAGAAGTTTAAAAAAGTGACTTATGACTGTTTTTCAAGCTTAGAACCATTGCATCATCCCCATGTCACGTGATCAAAATTCAGACGCCTGGCAACTGGCTAATATTTATGATGGTTGCAGTGTTTTGGGATTATGGGATCACCTTTTGCAAACTTCTGACAGGCAAAGTCAACGGGAAAGCCAGATTCAGTTAATTTCAGATACTAACTTAACAACTGCAGTGATTCACTTAACAAATGTGGCAAGCAAGGTCGTAAAATGGGACAAAATTCACTTAACAACTGTTGCTTGACAACAGAAATTTTGGGCTCAATTTTGATCATAGGTCGAGGACTGTCTGTATATGGAACAATTGGTTACTCAGCTCAGTTACTTATTCTTGATAATCAGAATTAAAACTTTAAATCTTGATCTTTATCTTTGCATATTCAAATAAGCACAAACACAGCTGTGACACATCCAATACTGTGTTACCATAAGAATTTAGCCTTTCACCACACTGGAAGTCCTGTGTACATCTCAAAAGCATCTTCTGGAGAACATTAGGCCCTCATGAAAGACCAGTAATATAAATAGTCCTTCAAGCTTTTTATCTGCAGTTCCCTGCTCTTTACCTATTGCTAAAACCAATTTTCAATGTCGTCATCAGCACCAGCATTATATGCCTTCCCCATAAAATATGAAAAAAGTAAAAAAAAAAGATTCTGCCAATTTTGGTTACAGAATCATTCATTTCATAGGCCACCTCCCATCAACCACAGATCTTTGCCATAAGATTAGACATCACTGCTTTATATATAACATTTAAATAATAAATTAATCAGCTTGCTACATTTATTTACTAGAAATATAACTACAAATATTGCCATGTACATTTGCTCAAGTTTATTTAATGTGTTTCTTTCATTTATTTAAAGCTCACTAATATTACTATAGCCCATAATTCCAATATCGTGGAAGTAAACTCAGAATAATCACTGGCATGTACAAAACTAATTATTAGTGATAAATTCAAAATGCTCTAAGGATGAGAATATGGTGGTCGCATTGATTCTTGATTGCAATACAGTGTTAAGTGGTATGGACCAGGAAAGATAATTCTAAACTGAATGACATAAAATATTGTTTGGATGATGCAGATATGACAATCCTTGCTATCATATTGAAGAGAACAAAAACAGAATGCAAGACCTTGTATCGGATGGTATATCTGGATTCGACATATTCATAGCCCTCTGTAAACTAGGGCTGATTTGGCTGCATGCTGTTGAGACCTGCTGAGCCGAAGGAGATAGAGGTCCCAGCCTCTGAACCACCATTGGACTGCTGGCGATTATCAAATTGTTACAGCTGTTTTTTCCAATGGACTTGCACTGTGATCCGTAGACAAAAGCTCCTAAAAATAAAGAAGTCAGTTAAACTATGACATTATTTTTGTAAATGATTTCAGTTAATTAATTTCTAGTATGTTCCCCCCTCACCATCCATGCAAGATTAAGGAAAAACTTTTTCATTAAATATGGTCATACCATATGTTAAGAGTTCCCCTTTGAAGGAGACGGGCTATTCAAAAATTTGAAAAATAAATGAATGAATAAATAAAGTTGTAATTCATTAATTAAATTAGCGAGATCACCACATTATAAATCATTTTAACAAAAAGAAATGTGGCATTGCAAGTTATTTTGTTTTACATTACACTTGCTCCAGTTCACATAGTGAAGATATCAATGTTTGTTACAACAGATATAGATCTAAGTATCTTCCTCCACATTCCAAAGATCTCTTTAGTCCTGCGGCAATGCAGATGAAACTTCTTTCCCCTCCCTCAGGAAAAAAAACTCCCACTGCAAAACAGTGCCTTCCACTTTCAACCCTCAGAGCTGGCCTAGAAGGCCACCCTGACCTATGGTGTTGAAGGCAACTGAGAGATCAAGGAGAACCTTGATTGTCCCTTTCCTACCCTGGTTCAATAAAGGTCTTCAACTAGAGCAGGGGGTCTTCAAACATGACTCTTTTATGACTGGTGGACTTCAACTCCCAGAATTCCTCAGCCAGGTTGGGAGTTGAAGTCCACCAGTCATAAAAGGGCCAAGTTTGAAGATCTCTGAACTAGAGCGACCAATGTAGCTTCTGTCTCATTCACAGGCCTGCATCCCAACTGCCAAGAGTCCAGATATCCATTTTCCCCAGGGTTCCTTGGAACTGCAACCCTGCTACCATCTCAACAGGAGTAGGCTGGTAATTATCCAAGATAGTTGAGATAAGCTGTGGCTTTTTTCAGAAAAGGTCATATCACTTCTTAGGGGGAAGGCAGGAAAGCAAGCAATGGTTTACTTAAGGATGCATTTGCAACTGCTCATTTCACTAGCCAGATTGGGAAGGGTGGTAGTAGAGCTACAGTGCAGAGCAACCTATCCACTTCCTCAGGATCCACAGGCTCAAATCAATGTTATATTTTTTAACAAGACAGGCCTTCTTCATCATAGCCATACCTGGATTTCCCCAAATGGCATCATTTATTTTTAAACGATATTGCCAGGCATTTTAATTTTCAAAAGTAATTTTTAAATAAAGTACATCAAACAAACGGAATTAAAGTAGACTACTGTGTCATACAGGCAACTCATCAATAATAATTAGAATCAGCAAATCTATTTATGCTAATTTGTGGAACCTGAGTAAATCAATTTACAAGGTGCAAATGCAAAATGGACTTCAAAAACTAATATTTCAAATTCCATTTTTCAGCCAAATCTAACAAGATAATTCCCTTGATTTCTTCAGGGAATATAGTCTGAATATTTTTGCCAGTTATTTCAAAGTGGAAAACAGGGAACTATTTTTAAGTACAACTTTAACAACAAATTGCAGTTCTGAAATACCACAGTGACACCAATTGACCTTTTTCAATAACTTTCTTTATAGAAAAAAGGTATGCATTATTGGTAGTAACGCAGTGACAAACTTACACTATGCATCCTTAATAACATGAATTTGGCTTTCATGTTGAAAATACTTAGAATCTCTTTCCCTTTTACTTTTTATTACCCGAAACCTTTGGTTACTGCAGAAAGAAAGATGACTGTAATAGAAATAGGTCAAATCCATTATCAAAATGATAAGAGAAAAAACACCAGGTAAGCCCAAAGCAAGAAGTATCAGCAAGTAACTCAGGTGACACCTCCCTAATTCACATTCTGTGCTTTTCAGAGGAAAGGGGAGTACAGCAAGTCAAATGTGCAAAATTATATTACTATAGTCAATATTAGTAATAGTAGTTTTGGCCTTCTTATGGTTCAAACTCAATTTTGAGGGCCGCATCAGCATTGCAGTTGCCCTTGGCGGGCCGGGTGGGTGTGGCCTACTGGGTGGGCATGGCCAGCTCTACATCATTCGCATCAAGGGTGCCAGTGGGGGCCTGGGCAGGAGTGGGACAGATCTGAGGGTCTCTGGCAGAAGAAGATGGGACCAGGGCAAGTGCCAAGGCATGGTCCACTGGAGGAGCCTCACTGTTCCTCTCAGGCCTTGGGGGGGTGTTGGACGGTGGCGTGGAGGTCAAATGCCCTGCCCAGCCGTCAAGCACCCACGGCACTAAGCCCAGCCCCACTTCCCCAAGGTGGCGCCCAGCTGCACTTACCTCCTCTTCAAGGCTGCTGCTGCTGTGCTTGCTCTCCTTAGCCAGGTTGCTCATGATGGGTACAAGGGCAAAGTCAAGAGGGAGGCCCACTCCCTCTCCATGTGAAGAGACCTGGCTTTGTATCCAAAGCTTCCTTAGCAATAGGATGGGAGACCCCCCAGGATAGGCCAGGAAGAGGGGGCAAGAGGATGGTGAAAGGGCAGCAGGGCAGGACTAAGGCAGGACTTCCTTCTGACCCTCCCTCTTCTTCCTTCCTTTCTTCCTTCCAAGAACAGAGTGGTAGGAAAATATTTGAGATGAGGGAGGGAGAAAAACAGGCAAGAAACGCAGCTGGGGAAGTGTCATCCTTCGTGAGGAATGAAGAAATGCACCATTGCCTGGAAGTGGCCAGCATATGGCCCTCGCCTACTTCACATATCCGGCTTGGTGG